>NW_026615394.1:0-75318 GCF_000801105.2 Raphanus sativus | reverse complement strand
TTGTAAACATATATGTTAGAAATATTATAATATGAGTGAACAGTAATTATATAAATAAAATGTAGATAGTAAAAACGTTCCATAAGACAATATAATAGGATAAAAGACTTTAGTTCTTTTATCATGAACAATCTCATTAAAAATCTAAACAGATTTGTCTAGAAAAATAACGAATCAAAACTGAATGTTGAGGAAGAGAATAAATTATTAGAATAATTTTTTCATAAATCATTTTATGGAAATATTGAACAGAATATGATTAAGGTTCCAATCGTTTGCTTTTAAAATAAATAATAGTACATAATTATGATTAATTAATAGTTATTAATAAACACTCGGACATGACTCCTTGATAGAACGGTTCGTGGCATCACCCCTCATGGCGGAGGCGATAGCAGTGCGGGAAGCTCTGCTCCAGCAAAGACACTCCAGTTCACTAAAATCTGTATAAAGTCAGATAGTCAAGTGCTGATCAATGCACTCATCTCGAAGATACATCCAACGGAGATCTACGGACTCAATCAGGACATCGAGACTCTATCATCTTGTTTTTCTTTTCTGCACTTTGTTTTTATTCCTCGTCGTTTAAACTCTTGTAGCAGATCTTATTGCTAAGTCTGCTGCTTGTAACTCACTCTCTGTTTAGCCGCTTTGGCGTTAATGAAGTATTTATTGTTCAAAAAAAATTATTAATTCAATATTAACTCAATGGCATGAGTATGTAATTATTAAGTAAAATTAAGGGTATTTCTTATTTGTACTTCATTTTTAATAGATTAAGATAGCAGATCTTATTGCTAAAATCTGCTGCTTGTAACTCACTCTCTGTTTAGCCGCTTTGGCGTTAATAAAGTACTTGTTGTTCAAAAAAAAATTATTAATTCAATATTAACTCAATGGCATGAGTATGTAATTATTAAGTAAAATTAAGGGTATTTCTTATTTGTCCTTCATTTTTAATAGATTAAGATATATTAGTAATAATGATTTGATATAACGACAAAACCAAAAAACTAGAAAGCAAACGTTTTTTTTTTTTTTTACGTCTGCTTTTCTTGACCTCTGAAAACAAATGTTAATGTCCCTATCGTGGCTTTTAATATAAAAAGCCCGCTCTGGTCCGTTCTTGTTCGAACAACGACCATCTCCTCCAATCTTCTCCAATGGCAACAGAAACCGTAACGGACACTACAGTGCAAAACCATGACGAGACCGAGTCAACAGAGTTCTAGAAGAATCGGAAACGGTACCAAGACTTGATCTCCACGTTGCCTCACGTGGAAGGATGGAGGCCGAAATCTCCCCTAATTTCATACGCTGGTCATTGGTGGATACAGCCTTTCCTTGAAGGTTCCCTTTACGCGCAAGAGTTCTTCCAAGCGCGACCCAATGACTTCCTCGTGTGTAGCTACCCAAAAACAGGTTCTACTTGGCTCAAATCACTAACATTCGCAATAGCCAATCGGTCTTGCTTCAGCGATTCCACGAACCCTCTCCTCACACATAACCCTCACGAGCTTATTCCTTTCATTGAGATCGAGTTCCCTTTGTTCCCTCACATTGATGTTCTCCAAGACCAAGGGAACACTCTGTTTTCAACTCATATGCCACACGATTTCTTACCCGACTCGGTTGTGAAATCGGGTTGTAAGATGGTTTACATCTGAGAGACCCAAAAGACACTTTCATCTCCTTTTGGAGTTTCATCCCAAAGCAAAGGTCAACTCGTGGTGGCCCGCTCAATAGTCTTGAAGAGTGTTTTGATATGTTCTGTCAAGGTATTTCTGGAGAAGGTCCTTATCTTGATCACGTCTTAGGTTATTGGAAAGCTCACCAAGAGAATCCAGAAAAGATTTTATTCCTTAAGTACGAGACTGTGAGGGCTGATCCTTTGCCTTATGTGAAGAGATTGGCTGAGTTCATGGGTTATGGATTCACAGCGGAGGAAGAGAAGAATGGGGTTGTCGAGAAAGTTGTAAATATTTGCAGCTTCGAGACAATGAAGAATCTTGAAGCTAACAAAGGGGATAAGGAGAGGGAAGATCATCCTTCTCCTTATACAAATAGCGCGTATTTCAGGAAAGGAAAAACCGGAGATTGGGTGAATTATCTGACTCGAGACATGGCTGCTCGTATGGATGGAATAATGGAAGAGAAATTCAAGGGTACTGGTTTGCTTGAACATGGTAAATGATCTACTTCTTGTTCCGGGGGGAGGGACTGATCCTTTGTATGCTTGTTTTAAGCATAAGTTTTCTCATTACGTTTATTTTGATCCTATATGTGCTACGTTACATATTGGATGAATAAAATTTGTTTCTGTTTCATTTCTATGTATTATCAATGGTGCACGAATCTACTGGCTTTATTGAGAGAGAAGAGCTTAAGAATTTAAAATGAATCTCTCATTAACTTAATGAACAATGCACAAGTGATTAAGTATACACAAGTATAATTCGAGTAGACTAAGTAAACCGGGGTATAATAGAGAGTATAGATATACAAATATGGATCACTAATAGGCTCATTTAGTACTTGTAAGTTTATCTTTTAACAGTGTTAAAAGGATTAAAATACATAATCCGCGCTACGCTAATCAAAATTAGCTTCATCAAAGAATCAAAATACTCATAAATGTTTCACGTGGCTAATCAAAATTAGCTTCACTAACGTAATCAGATCAAGATCCGGTCCTCGGTACAAGCACATGAAGCATGTGGTTAGTGGCCAGTCTATATGGGAAAAGGGCATTTTTCAACCCGAACAATTACGATCGTGCCAAATACTACCTGAACAATTGATCAGTGCCAAATACAACTTCAACTCAATTACAATTCAAAAATACTACCTAAACTTTTTAAAATGTGCCAAAATCTATATTATCCGTAATATAAGTTAGTCAACCGTTAAAAAAAACAAAACGACGACGTTTTGGTTTAATCCTTTTCTAAAAAAACATATTCATTCTAGGATTCGAATTCGAGTATTGATACACTTAAAAATAGACACTAACCACTGAACTAAAGTAAATGTTTGATATATTATTACGAATTCGAAAGTATATATACTACTATATTTCTTCATCTTCTCCAAATAAAATTTTGGTGATAATTTTTTTCTCATTTCTATAAATATATTAAAATGTTTAATAATTATCATATCTTTAATACACTTATATTATACTAAAATATAAATAATAAAATATTTTAAATGATACAAATTAAATATACTTAAAATTTTGATACTATTTATAAAGTTTTCTTTATAAATTTTTGTAATTTTAAAAATTTGAACGGTAATTTTTATTTTTACAAATTAATATAATATATTTATAGTAATGGAGTAATATCATAAATTTTTAAAATTACAATAATTTATATAAGAAAACTTTATAAATAGTTTCAAAATTTTAATTATTATTTAATTTGTGCAATTTAAAATATTTTATTATATTTATATTTTAGTATAATATAAGTATATTAAATATATGGTAGTTAAAAAATATGTTAATGTATTCATAAAAATGAGAAACAATTATCACCAAAGTTTTATTCAGAGAATATGAAGAAGTATATATCAAAAATTTACTTTATAGTTCAGTGGTTAGATTGTCTCTTTTAAAGTGTATCAATGCACGGATCTGAATCCCATAATGAACATATATATTTTTTAAAAAAGATTAAACCAAAACGAAGTTATTTTGTTTTTTTAACGGTTGACTAAATTATTTTACGGTCAATTTAGATTTTGGCACGTTTTAAGAAGTTAGGCAGTATTTTTGAATTATAATTGAGTTGGAGTCGTATTTAGCACTGATTAGTTGTTCAGGTAGATTTTGGCATATTTTAATAAGTCTAGATAGTATTTTTGAATTATAATTGAGTTAGTGTCGTATTTAGCACTGATCAATAGTTCAGGTAGTATTTGGCATGACTGATATTGTTTGGGTTGAAAAAGGCCATTTTTCCTTTATTATACTGGTCTTTTTAGTGAAAGCAGGTAGTAATTTTGATTAGTATAACGACAAAAGGAACAACTAGAAAGCAAACGTCTCTTTTTTTTACCTCTGAAAACAAATATTGATGTCCCTATCGTGGCTTATAATATAAAAAGCCCGCTCTGATCCAATCTTGTTCGAACAACGACCATCTCTCACAGATCAAAAACACATCTCCTCCAATCTTCTTCCTCTGTCTCCAATGGCAACAGAAACCGTAACCGACACTACCTTGCCAAACCATGACGAGACCGAGAAAGAGGCAACAGAGTTCGAGAAGAATCGGAAACGGTACCAAGACCTGATCTCCACGTTTCCTCACGTGAAAGGCTGGAGGCCCAAAGCTCCCTTTATCAAGTACTGTGGTCACTGGTGGGTACAGCATATCCTCGAAGGTTCTCTTTACGCACGAGAGTTCTTCCAAGCTCGACCTAGTGACTTCCTCGTCTGTAGCTACCCGAAGACAGGTACCACTTGGCTCAAATCACTAACATTCGCAATAGCCAATCGATCTCGCTTCGAAGATTCCACAAACCCTCTCCTCAAACGTAACCCTCACGAGCTTGTTCCTTTCATTGAGATCGAGTTCCCTCTGTTCCCTCACATTGATGTTCTCCAAGACAAAGGGAACACTCTGTTTGCAACTCATTTGCCACATGAGTTACTACCTGATTCGGTTGTGAAGTCGGGTTGTAAGATGGTTTACATATGGAGAGACCCAAAGGACACTTTCATCTCCGTGTGGCATTTCTACCAAAAGAATAGGTCAGAAAGTGGCTCGCTCAATGGTCTTGAGGAGTGTTTTGATATGTTCTGCCAAGGTATTTCCGGGGAAGGTCCTTATCTTGATCATGTCTTAGGTTATTGGAAAGCTCACCAAGAGAATCCAGATACGATTTTGTTCCTTAAGTACGAGACTGTGAGAGCTGATCCTTTGCCTTATGTGACGAGATTGGCTGAGTTCATGGGTTATGGGTTCACAGCTGAGGAAGAGAAGAATGGGGCTGTCGAGAAAGTTGTAAATCTTTGCAGCTTCGAGACAATGAAGAATCTTGAAGCTAACAAAGGAGATAAGGAGAGAGAAGACCATCCTTCTACTTATGTAAACAGCGCGTTTTTTAGGAAAGGAAAGATCGGAGACTGGGAGAATTATCTGACTCCAGACATGGCAGCTCGTATGGATGGGATAATGGAAGAGAAATTCAAGGGTACTGGTTTGCTTGAAAATGGTAAATGAGCTAGTTCTTGTTTGGGGCAAATGACTGATCCTTGTATGCTTTTGTTTAAAGCATATTATGTTTACTTTGATCCTATATATACTATGTTATATATTGTATGAATAAAATTTGTTTCTGATTCATGTCATGTCTATGTATTATCAATAGGAAAAAGGGAATTGGCTTTGCATGATATGGTGCATGAATGATATTAGAATTAGTGCTGGTTGGTGGTGATTGAGAGATAAATCAGTGTTGTGTCACGTAGACCTAAAGGCAAACGATTCTTGAGTTAGTTTCTGAGGTTCGCCCTAGCCGCTCCATAAAGGCACGATTCCCAAGGCAAATTTCTTCTTCACCTTCTCCGGCGCCGGTGAGGCGGGATCTCGCTGGCGCCCGGTCCTCTCTTCCTTTTTCTTTTCTTCCTGTTTGTCTTTTTTTTCTCCTCACATCTCATGTGCCTCTTTTGTCCTTTTTAAAATCTTTTGTTCTATATGAATATATTTATGTTTTCATCATAAATTTACAAATAATAATCAAATAATACTTATGATATTAAAAACAAGTTTCAATAAAAACTGTAAATAAATATAAATTAAAAATTGTATCTTTTATTCCTAGAGCTGATGAAAATTATTTAGCAAGTCATGATTAGGATCATAAATTTAAGGAAAATTTGCCAAAAAGAAAAAAAAATTCAATATACTTGTCACTTTAGTGAGTTTGATTGGTAAAGTCTCTGGATGATGTACACATCAGTAATTATGTCTACAACCTTAAATTTACATCAATCATGCTTTATTCTTTTTCATAAGTTCACAGCCGTTTTAAAAAATTTCATTAGTTAATGTGCTTAGAAAGGCTAATTCCTACAGAAAATATTATGTGCTTTCCAAAGCTTTAGTTTTACAGCCACAACAAAATATTCAAATTTCAAAGTTTAAGTTTTAGAGAAAAATTAAAAAGCTACAGCCATTACCAATGAATCCCATTATAAAATCATTTTGTCCATTTTTTCTCTTTTTTACTCTTTCCATTTCTTAAATTTAATGAAATAAATAGTCTTATGAATAAAAGAAATTTATAAAAATATACACAATTGATAAAACACCATATACACAAACTGATATTTTTTTTGTTGAAAAACTTGATAAATAAAAAATTTAAATTATATTATACTAAAAGTAAATTTCGTCTTCTATGAAAAATAAGTTTGTAGAAATCAAATTCCAGATTAAACAAGTTCATCTATTTTATTTAGAACGAACAATATACTTTTATTAAAATTCTAAATATGAGGAATCTAATACTACTATTGTAAAGATATCTACTTTTCTAGCGAATGCAATTTCTATTTTTATAAAATATTCTAAAATTCCCGGAATGCAAAATCTAGACACTACTCAAACGACTACATGAGGTAGAATCAACTTATGAAATTTTTATTTTGGTTCTATACAGTATAGAAAGTGTCTTTTACAGATAAGAAAACCTGATTTTTGCAAAAAATTAAGAAGTTTTTGTTAAGAAAATATTCTAAAAATATTTGTTATATTCTAACTTCTTAAAACGTGCATATTTGGTCATAAAAATACTTGTTATCTTTTTTACTTGCCGAGAACGTTACAAACATATATTTTTGATTATATATATATATATATACATATATAATATGTATTCAATGTTTTTGATATATTTACAAACATATACTGATTAAAAATTATATATGTATATTTTAATTAATATATTTATTTATAGAATTATTTGGAATTCAGTTGTGTATATCAGGACGAATATATAAATGGGAAATACTCTGTATTTTCTTTACTTTGAGATTGTTTCATGGAATTGTTTTGTGTTTCTGAAGATTATATATTGAACTGACCACCAAATTAACCAGCTCCAAGATATGTTTGAAGCACTACATTTCAAAGTCAAGCAACACACATAGAAACAAACAACAAGTTATGACAATAAAGAAACTGCGACAATCATGGGTTTGGACGCCAATAGTTATTTTACCACAGTAGATTCCTCACCTTGTAGATGAATACCTCAACGATGTAGAACCAAAATCTGCTCCAAGGGGAATCAAAAGACAATGATGCGAATAGTCCAATAAGTATTGTCACGTAGGTTGAAGCAGAACTCCAGTAGAAAATTACCATGTCGATTTGACCATCATCGTCCTTCACTCCATTATCCGATGCTTGAGAGGTTCCACCGTTACAGCTTGTGTTGGTCGGTTGTCCACAGAGGAAAAGATTACCTAAGTAGCTTTGTGTTTCAAACGTGTTAAACTGTTTTCCCTGTGGAATGGCTCCTGACAAGTTGTTGAATGAGACGTTGAAGACCGCTAAACTGCTTAGCTCTGTTAGCTGTGGTGGGATCCTGCCACGTAATCTGTTGAAAGAAAGATCAACGCTTTCCAAATTCTTTATGCCTGAGAAGGTCGCTGGTACCACTCCTGATAAGTAGTTATGTGAAAGATTGAGAGCTCGTAGTTTCAGAAGATCTCCAAGCCCTGATGGTAACTCACCGGTGAGCTCATTTTCCGAGAGATCGAGTCCATACAAGTAGTTGAGAATTCCTCCTCTGTATGCATCATACCGATGTTTTGTCGCAAATTCGATATCATACTCTGTGTTTGACAGGTAGGGCCCCAATCCAAACGGATCTGAAATATAGACAGACATTTTAAAACTCAAACAGCTAAATGAATCTGTGAAAGAGGAGTCACCAGGAGGAATGACAGCAAGGCCTAAACCATAGCCGTATGTTTCATCCTCTTTCCTTAAACCAAGCGATGTGTTGCTTAGACATGAAGGTATAGACCCATTTAATCTGTTGTCAGCTAGATCAAGTAGGTGGATGTTGCTGAGGCCACACAGCTGGCGAGGAATACGGCCTGTTAAATTATTCCCCCGGAGTAGAAGGATGCTGGTGGTTTGCGTGTTGATGAACTCTGGAATGTTCCCTGACAATCTGTTGTTTCTGAGATCAAGTACTAGGACATTCGATAGCAATGTGTCTGGAATAGTCCCTGATAAGTCGTTGTCTTGCAGGTATAACCCCACCGGAGTCCTGAAACTGAGTTCTCGAGGTAAGCCTCCAGATAAACGGTTTGCGGAGAGATCCAACAGCCGGAGGCTGAATATGTTGAACAAGGAAGTAGGTATTTCACCTTCCAACATATTGTTAGAGAGCTGTAACGCGCCTAGGAACTGGTTTATTCCCAACCAGCTTGGAATAACACCTGTGAGATTGTTGTGCGAAACGTCAAGCATAAACAGATATCTAAATCTCCTCAAAACATGTCCAATAGTTCCCGTGAACTGATTGTTATCCATAGACAGCTGAGATACACGGGTGAAGTTTGTTGATTCTGGGAACACCTCACCACTTAGTTTGTTATGTGAAAGCTTCAAGAATATCAAGGAATAACAACCCTCTACGAAACTTCTTGGTAGCTTCCCGCCAAAACTGTTGTGAGATATATCAAGATTATTAATACTCTTCATGTTACCCAGAGAAGATGGCAGGCTTCCTTGAAAACCGTTATCTGAGATATTAAGAGACAGTAGACGAGGAAGTATCCACCCAATATTCTCAGGTAATAGATGGTCGAATTTATTAACCGAGAGATCAAGGAACAGCAGATTATGTTCTGATTTTGGCAGCTGGAAGCTTGTCAAATAGTTATCCCTGAGAAGCAACACGTCGAGTTGCCAACAGCCAGGATGGGAACTGTCCAGATATATTGTTGTCGGAGAGATCAACAAGGCGCAAATCCTTTTGGTGTAGGAGAAAATGAGGAAGCTTCTCCAAGTTGCAAGACCATAGTGCAATGGCGTTCAACTGAAATTTTGGCTTCCAAGAACCTTCTGAAACCACTTGGAATGAGTTGGATCTTGAATTAACTCCAAACACCTTAAGCATTGAGAGGTTGGCCAGTGACTCGAGGGAGAAGAAGCCTTCAAAGTTGTTATCGAACAACGAAAAGTACTCAAGGGATTCAAGGTTAGCGAGAGAAGATGGTAGCTTCCCAGTCATTTGATTCGATGAGAGATCAAGAACTCTAAGTCCAGTCAAGACAGTTAAACATAAGGGAAATTCACCTACAAGATTGTTTTGACTGAGATCGAGCTCTTGCAGATTTTTCAGTTTGCAAATGCCTACAGTAATCAAATGCAAGACCTTAATTCACACAATCAAAGGTGAATTTCACCCCCAACTTGAATGGAAAAGTTAAAGATATGAACAGACTTACCTTGCAATTCCATTGAGCCAGAAAATCCATTACCACTTAAATCCAAAAATTTCAGCTTCACCAAAGGGGAAAGCTCTGCGACAAGAAAAAGCCACACAAAGGTAAACGCCTTTATTAACGTACATGGTTTTCGCAATCATGATTCAAACCAAATAAAAAATGTTATATGCAGCAGTTAAAAAAGAATTATACTCAGGTCTTATATCCAATATTTCACATCTATAAGTTCTTAAAGGGGTTCCAGCAAACATAAGAATGATTTAAAACAAAGTAGCTTATAACTAGAGACATTCTAAGAAAGATACACGAGCAAGAAATAAGCCATGCTAGTTACAAATTAAAAACACACACCTTTAGCAGGAAAAGGGCTATTCATGTTGTTTCCCTGAAGAAGCAGAGTCGTAAGTGATGTAGCAGCATTAAGAAAAGCAAAGATGCTGCTGTTGAATTTATTTGACGAGAGATCAAGAATCTCAAGGTTTCTTAATCTACTGAGGCTTTTATAAACTTCCGCACCATCAAAGAAACCACCAAATTTGGACTCTGATAAGTCTAGACTCTGAACTTCTTCAAAGGGATGCAGCAAAGAAAGATTTAGGAGAGAACTCTCTTTGAGGTTTAGTCCACGAATTGAAAGCTCGAGTATCCGCCCGCTTGTAGAGTTGCATTTAACACGCTCCCATTGACAGCAATCGCTCGTGGTGTCATTGGTCCAAGTAGGGAGAACAGGTTCGGATTGCCCTCCTTCAGTAGTTGAGATCAAGAATTTTTTGAGGTCCAACAAAGCGTTCCTTTCTTTCAAAATACAGCTTTTGTATCCATGTAGCTGCCCCAACAGTAGTATCATCACCCATATCAAGTATTGTTTTAAGAAAAGCTTTCCTTCCATTGCAAATAAGGTAATAAAAGCAAACGAAAATGAACTCCAATGTTGGTTCAATGCAAACACCTCTACGGTTATAAAAATTCAACAAGAAAAGGTAGAAAAGGTCAAAATCTCTGTTGATGAAATGACATTAAAGTCATGAAACATACGTAACTGAGTAATCGCTATCGTTTACTTTGAAAGTTTGAATGGTGTGGTAAGACAAGTCAAGGTCTTTGTAGAAAACACTCATAACAAATACGACAAGGATATAGATCTTTTTCTAAATAGCAGGTTGCTAGAAAACACTCGTAACAAATACGACAAGGATATAGATCTCGAGTGTCTTAAATCCCTTACCTTTTCGTTTAGAAATTTTTTTTTAGACAAGTATGAATTTCTATAGGAAAAGGAAAATTAAGTTTTGAAATGGCTATCAATAAGGATATAAGAGTTGTAACTTTTTTTTTTTTTTTTTTTGAAACACAACTTTCATTAAACTAGAAACAGAGTTATGGTGGAATTAGAACCTCAACACCTACAGATAGACATTGTTTAGCAAGCAAGTCAGCCGCCATGTTTTTGTCTCTTGAAATCCAAATAAAAGAGACAGAGTTAAAAAACGTCGCAGTGCAGAGAATATCCACCACGACTCCATATAGCTCCGGTAATGAGTTACCATGGTTGATGCTGTTTATCAGAAGTTTTGAGTCCGATTCACATCGGATGTTCTGGAACCCCAGCTCCTTACACTTCTCAATTCCCGCTCTCATTGCCAAGGCTTCCCCCATTAGTGGCGAGTGAACTTGCAACACCAGTTGAGTGAATTGGAGAGTATCTTCTTGTATCGAGATGATCCATCCTAACCCTGCAGTCACAGAATCTACTCGCCAAGCAGCATCAGTTCGGAGGATGGTTGAATCACTCGCCGGTGGGGTTGCAGGCGGTTTTGTCGATTTGAGAGATGTAGTGGAAGTTTGTCCTAGTTCCCATTCTCTAGCTGCCGATATTGCTATAGACAGAGATTCCATGGGAGTAGAAATGAAGTTCACAAAGACCAGCTTGTTTCTGGCTTTCCATATTTCCCAGAGGATCCAAGGCGCTAGATGGGTGTTGGAGATGCCTGGGGGAGGTAAGCAGAGTTGTTTTGCAACTCCAGACCAGTAATCATCCAAATCTAACAATCCACTAGAGTCACAGTCCACCACAAAGGGTGCTGCTTGCCACATCTGTTGAGCAAACTGACAGTGAATAAAAAGGTGATCGATAGATTCGCGGTTACCGCATCTTTTGCAACTCGGGTCTGCTGTGATATGTCTATCCACAAGTCTTGTTCCCACCGGTAGAGCTCGCTTGAGTGCTTTCCATACAAACATTTTTATCTTCGGCGCTGTTTTGAGGCTCCAAACGTGTTGGTTCCAATTAGTGGATCTTTGTAGCTCTTCAGCGGGAGCATGTTCTGAGACAGCTGAGATATACCCTGATCGAGTTGTGTATTCTCCTGTTTTGGTTCCCATCCAGCAGAGCCTATCCGGAGCCCCGGTTAAGCTAGGACGTAGTCTTAGAATTTGTGTCTCGTAGATTGGGCAGACCTGTCTGATTATTTCAACGTCCCACTCTGTCGTTCCCGGTATCATGAGATCAGCGACTCGTAGATTAGCCAAGAGCTCAGATGGTGGGCCATTCGGGCCCTCCCTCTCCGTGGTGCTAAGCCATGGGTCATCCCACAGTTGGATTGATTCTCCATTCCTTATCAACCATCCTGCGTTTCTTTTTATGAGGTCTCTGCCTACAAGAATACCCCTCCATCCATGTGATACTCTTATCTGAACAGGACAGGAAGTCTCCATCAGGGCAACATTTCGCAAACAGGATGCGGGCTAGGAGACATTCCGGGTTGTGAATCAAACGCCATGCGAGCTTCGCAAGGAAGGCGTCATTGAAGCACTCAAAGTCTCGAAAGCCAAGACCACCTTTGCTCTTAGGTTGAGTTAACTTGTCCCAAGAAATCCAAGCCATCTTTTTATTCCCCGTCGGGCCGTCCCACCAAAACCTCGTAACCGCATATTAAATTCTCTTTATCAATGACTTTGGAAGCTTGAAACAAGTCATGGAGTGGGATGGCATTGCAGACAGTACACTCTTCAACATAACAATCTTCCCCGCAGCTGAAAGGTGTCGTGTAGACCAACTACTTGCCTTCAGTTTAATCCGATCAACAATAGATGCAAAGAGGTCACGCTTTCGCCGTCCAAAGTGTTCCGGCAATCCCAATTACTTACCTACTCCACCCTCTTTTTCAATAAGTAAGACCTCTTTGACCGCCAACTTTAGAGAAGCCGGGGTCTTTTTGGAGAAAGTGATGGCCGATTTTTGCGTGTTGATCGTCTGGCCAGACGCTTCCTGGTATCGTGTCAAGATGGCTTTGAGTGTCTCCCTACTGGTCTTGTTCGCCTTGAGAAAAACATTGTGTCGTCCGCAAATAGGAGATGGTTTATGTAAGGTCCTCCTCGAGAGACTTGAATGCCTGAGAGGGTGCCTTCTTCTTGTGCACGGTTACATAGTCCCGAGAGGATCTCACTGCACATAATAAATATGTATGGTGAGAGAGGGTCTCCTTGACGGATACCTCTACTCGGTTGAACTCTTCCTCTAGGCGAACCGTTGATGAGAAAAGAGTATGTAACAGACGTGACACATTGCATAATCCAAGTAATACAAAAAGGATGGAACCCCATTCTTTGCATAACCATCTCTATGAAGTCCCACTCGAGCCTATCATACGCCTTACTCATGTCCGTTTTCACCGCCATGGCGCATCTCTTTCGTGCGTGGGACGTCTTCAGGGTGTGCAGTATCTTGTGGGTGATGAGAACGTTGTCCGCTATTGCTCGGCCGGGGACAAACGCTGACTGGTTTTCCGAGATCAGAGACGCTAGCAAGGGTTGCAGTCTCTTTGTGAGGATCTTGGAGATTGTCTTGTAATAGACATTACAGAGGGCTATTGGGCGATAGTCCGAGACTTTCTGCGGGCTTTGGATCTTCGGGATCAAGCGGATATGAGTGTGGTTGATCCCTTCAGGTAGCTGTCCTGAAATAAAGAAATCCTGTATTTCCGCCACAATCTCGTTCCCAATCTCTTGCCAGTTAGAATGAAAGAAGCTCGAGGAAAAGCCATCAGGGCCAGGAGCTTTCTCCGCATTGATATCTAGAATGGCTTCTTTGATTTCTAAGGCTGTCGGGATCGCTACAAGAAGGAGATTATCCTCCTCTGTGATAACATGCCGGAGTGCGTACTCCACTATCTCGCGTCTGTTTCCCCCTCCATCTGAAGCTGTGAAGAGGTCCTGGAAATATTCCTCGACAACCTTCGCAATGTCTTCTTCTTTGTGAACTTCTGTTCCTGCTGTGGTTTCTAAAACCGAGAAGTGGTTGGATCTCCTTCGTCCTTTTGTTGCAGCATGAAAGAAGCCCGTATTCCTATCACCGAGGCTTAACCAGAGTAGCCTGCTCCTTTGTTTCCAATAAGCTTCCTCTTCATTGTACGCCGTCGAGAGCTCAGCAGTGATCTTCTCGATGAGGGCAGTGTCATTTAACCGGCTCAATAAAGCTGTATCTAACTCTTTTTTCTTCTTTTCGATCACAAGTCTGCTGTTGCGGCCCTATAGTTTGCTCCACTCAGTGATGATCCTTCTTACTTGAGCAATTCTTTCGGTAACAGGAGCCCCTGCCATACTCTTCCATGTTTGTGTAACTAGTTTCTTGACTTCAGCATTATCTTTGAGCCTGCGGTCATATCTAAACAGCCCTTTTCTTTTCTTTCTCTCAGGCTCGAAATAAGAGATAAGCGGCTTGTGGTCTGAAGCTTCGTAGGGTAAATATTGGAATCTTGCTGTTGGATAATTCTCTGCCCAGAGACTGTTTGCCACTGCACGATCCAGCCTGCATTGTACAAAGTGAATCCCGCGCTGGCCACGCCACGAAAGTGGGTCTCCCGAGTGCTGTAGGTCAAACAGGTCTCCTTCCGAGAAGAAAGTTCGGAGGTCTGTGAAGGAGCCTTCAGGGCGTTCAGGTCCACCTTCCTTTTCCGATGCGAAAAGGAGATCATTAAAATCTCCTGTAACAAACCATGGAGTGTCTCGTAAGTTAGCTTTAACAGTGAGTTCATTCCAAAGCACTTGTCGCATAGCTCGGTCAGTATTGCCATAAATAAAAGAAGCGTGGAAGCTTTTTCCTTCAAATACAATAATTGTATCAATACAGTTTGCAGAAGAAGATAATATTGATACACTTAATTGTTGCTTCCAGTACAGCGCTAGTCCTCCCGCTCCATGGCCAGTAGGAGGTACAAGATGGTGACACTCATAGTCGAGATGATCTAGTGTCGGTAGGACCATCTCCGTGGGATTTTTGGTTTCCATAAGGAAGAGGATGTCCGGTGAAATCCGTCTCTTAATCTCCCCTAGTCTGCGAACTGTCGCGGGATTCCCCAACCTTTGACAGTTCCAGCTGCATATTTTTAAGGAAGAGGATCGGATGGATTGTGAAAATCCACCTTCTTCCTTCTCAAGCCAGGGATAAAGGAGCTAAGAGGTTGGTTCTCTGCAAGAGACGTCGAGTTCCCTTGTGAGTATGAGTCCTTAGAGGTTGTGGGGCGCTTACGGGAGCCTTTCAGGTCAGAGTTTGGTCTTTTGCGACTTAAGGTTGCCTTACTTTGAGTGACTCTCCTTCTCCTTGGGGCTACGTCAACAGCCTCCAGGTTGATTTGCACTGTCTTTTTCTTTCCCGGGGGCCTTCCTGGTTTTCTTTTCGATCCCTCTCCCACTTGGGGAACCTCAGTAGGGTCTGAATCGTGCACTAGGGGGCCTAGTCTGAGAGAGGCTTGTAAGCGCTCTTGGGTCTTCTCCAGTACTGGTGGAGGGATGTCCTCATCCACCATGACAACCTCCAGAGATTTGCGAGCTATCTTAAGTGCAGACCTTTCAAGTTGTCCCTGTTCCTCAGCTCTCCTGAACCTTTCTTTGCGAGCTGCGCTTTCCGTAGGGTCCGATACATTTGAGTATTGGAACATTACATCTCTGACCTGATCCATGGCAGTCGCCATGGCTTCAAATTGAATTGGTGAGTTCATATCCCGGTGGTGAGCCCCCCTCACAGGACTGATCAGTAGATGTTTTGAGGAAGTGGATTCCTCAAGTTGGTGATCTTTGTCACCTCTGGTGATTTCTCTATAATAGGACCCTGACCTGTCGTCCAGGTTCCGATTCTCATTCCTCTCGTTGTAGCGAGGTGAGTTCTCGTGGGCAGCTTTATGGACGCGGTGACTTTGGTATTTAGGTGATCGGTTCGAGTTACGGTTTCGATCATCCCAACATCTAGAATTGTTGTGAGGCTGAGCATCTCTGTGGTAGGAGTCTTGGGAGTTCCGCTGTTGGTATCGAGACCTTTCTTGGTGACCAAGTTGTCGTGAGCGAGGATATAGTGACTGTGGCCTTCTGGTGGTATCATGTTCCTCAGTTCTTTTTGATGTAAACTGGAAGTTGTTAGGTGCTCTGATCACGGGCATTCCAGTGTGAGAGTGGTTGTTGCGGTTCAAAGCTTGATCAGTTGCTTCTTCTTTCTCCTCCAGTAAGCGTTGCGCTCTCTTTTGTGCTTTTGCTTCGAGATAGTCTCTTAGCTCATGATCCAGTCGAAAGCACATTGAGCAATGGCGCCCAAGCTTCTCATAAACCAGATGAACTGGGATTTCAGCTCCGTCTTTAAACTCAATTGCAGACTTCTTAATTAGCAGGAGTCGACCATTGACATGAACCCTCATGCGCACAGCCAGAGAGGTAATGTCAACTGTTTCGACAAATCCAAAGTCTTCTCCAATTTTTCTGGTGATTTTCTAAGTCCAGAGGTGAATTGGGATACCTTGTACCTTAATCCAGAATGGGATAAGTGAAGGGAAGGACGGTGATAGTGTTGGTTCCCATCTCTGTAAGATGACCATCCATCTGCCATAATGGAAAGGTCTGTTCTCAGGACCGTGTTAAGGCCAGACTCCAACTCAAATTGGAATTGAAACATCCCTTGGCCTAGGTCTGCTCCAATAGGTCTGACTTCAGTCTTCCACAAGTCGGTGAAGAAGGGGATTAAAGCTCCTACTTTCTGTGCTGAGGGGTTTGTAACACGCCCTATTAATGTGAGAGAGTGTCTTGGAGGAAAGTGTTGTCTTCAGGTTCATCTATGAGGACTCTTGCTTTCCTTGGGGGTTCTGGTGGGTCATTTGCGATACTCTTGCCTTTTTCAGTAATCGAGAATCTTCTAGCCATTGTATTCAATGTGCTCAACTACTTCCCAACCAGAAAAGCTTTCGAGTAAATGAGATGAATGCCTTAAAAGTAACTCTTTTGTAACCTAGAAGTTGGAACCCCAAACTTCTTATCTCAGAGAGAAATACAAAGAGGAACAATTATTTTCTTTTTCCTTAGCTGTGATGACTTGATGTTGAGTGAGTATAAAGTTGGAGACCCAAACTTTATATCTGAAGCTAGCGGTCTTGCAGTGGTCGTTTGTTGTAGTGAAACAGCGGCGAGTCGCTTTGCAGCTGCAACTCAGGAAGCGATTCTCTGTTTACCAGTTGACTCAGTGAAGCTTCACACTCTCTTAAACAGAGCAGAGGATAGCTTGTCGGTCAGATTCAGTTGAGGAAGGCGAAGACACCTTCGATCCGTTCCAGTGACGAGATGGGGGAGCGTTTTCCGGTGAACTGAAGCTCCTGCGGCTAGGGTTGGGCGTTCGGGTACCCATTCGGGTTTCGGTTCAGTCCATTCGGGTTTCGGGTTTTCGAGGTCAAAGATTTCAGCCCCATTCAGATATTTCTAAATTTTGGTTCGGGTTCGGTTCGGATCTTTGCGGGTTCGGTTCGGGTTCGGATAACCCATTTAAAATGTTTTTAAAATTTCAAAATTCATTATATATTTTAAATTTTCAAAATCTATAAGAAAGATAATATATTACATATAAATTTTCATAACATATATGTCAAAATATCTTTAATTTAACATATAAAATTGGTTTTCTTTGAATATTTGGATAAATAATCAATAGATATTTAACTATTTTTGATATTTTCAGTATACTTTAGCTATTTTAAACATTTACTTTTGACTATTTGCATATATTTTTCGAGTATTTTGGAAAACTTAAAGGTATCTTATATATTTTTAATATTTTAATATACATTATATATAAAAATAATGTATATATTTAAGTATATAAATTTATTTCGGATACATTCGGGTACCCAAAATACGTCAGTTCGGATAGGGTTCGGTTTTGGTTCTTTAAATACCGAAATTTTGAACCCGTTCGGATATTTAATCAATTTCGATTCGGGTTCGGTGCTACTTTTTCGGATAGGTTTCGGTTCGGTTTTTCGGGTTCGGATTATTTGCCCAGCCCTACCTGCGTCGGTCCCTCCGACCTGAGTCGAGGGAAGAACCCGGCGGGTTTTGGCTCAGAGTCTGCTATTATCCAGCAGTTACTGCTATATTCGGGAATAATTTGAAAAAACCCAATAAAAGCTGTTGGATTTACTCCAGAAAAGGTGAAAGTAAGCGGGTGAAAGGGTGAAATGCTGCAGCAGTGAAAAGGTAGAAACCTTTCTAGAAACACGTGCCTGGGAGACTACACTCTCTCTTGGTTTTTTTTTTTTAAACAGCTTCTCTTCAATAAACATAATAAGGATCTAAGAGTTGTAATTTTTTAAATTCACACATGAATAAGAAACCATAAAAAAGAAACCATGAACGAATATTTGTCTCAATAATTTTTGATCATTATTTTCTTTAAATTTAATTTGCATTTGTTCATAACAGAACCGGACCAAAAAATTGAACCCACAAACGACAAATAATCAAAAGGTTTATAACTCTTTTGAACCAAAAAACTAGAACTAGATCAAAAACTAAAGTAGTATCCAAATATCTAAAATATAGATTATATACTTCAAAATATTAATCATATTTATTTTTTAAATTAACAAATATTTTTCAAATACTACTTATAAACCAAATTATCCCAAAAAATCGAATTATCCGAATATTTTTTATCTAAATTATTTCCCTTATTTAAAATTATCTATATTATCCAAAAAGCCAAATATCCAATTATTTTTAGTAAAATATTTAAATTTATCCGAATTATCTTAACATATAATCCAAAAAACTGATCATTTTTACCTGAATTATCAAAATTTATCCAAAAACAACCAAACCGAGATGAAAATTGAATTGAAAATTTAAAGAATATTAGACAGTTCCTAACATTTTTATCAAAACCGAACTGAAAAGCAAAGTAAATTACTAACCAGAACCAAAAACCCTCCAAAATAAACCGAAACCATACCGCAAAACCAAATGCTCAGGCCTACTAAAACGTTTTAACATCGATGAACTACCACCAGACTTGAGAAAAGCCAAACAGGACATGGAATTTGATGATGTGATTCTTGCTTTAGTATACACAAATTTAATCGTGATTTAATCTGCAATCACTATATTCGGACCTATGATCTAAGCCATTGATACATGATCGATGCGAACGCACATGGCCAATAATATCAGGGAGGTCCACAGATTTTGCAACTTATGCAAATTTATTCTTCAATTGTAAAACATGAAGTTTAGATTGTTTCATGCATTATATTATTCAAAGAAAAATACAATAACAGTTCAGAGGAACCACCAGCAAACTAGTTTAAGATATATTTGATGCACTAATTTATCCAACGAAAATGATAATAACAGTTCAGAGGAACCAACCATAAATTTAGTTCTGACGTTTCTAGTTAAAGACATGGGGACGAATAAAAAAAATTACCACATTAAAGGATTTAACATCTACAATAGGTTACCATAACAAGTTCCTCACCTTGTGGATGAAAACATCAACAATGTAGAACCAAGCTCTGCTCCAATGAGAATCAATAGAGAGAAATGCAAGTATTCCAAGAAGTACCGTCACGTAAGCTGCAACAATACTCCAATAGAAAGAGACCATGTCTATTGTGGATTCATCAGCTTCCACTTCATTATCTGGTTCTCGGATATTATTGCTCTCACAACTTATCTTAGTTGGTTCCCCACAAAGAAGAGGATTACCTAAGTAGCTTTCTACATCAAAGGTGTTAAACTGTTTTCCCTGTGGAATGGCTCCTGATAAGTTGTTGTATGTGACCTTGAAAACCGCAAGGCTGCTTAGCTCTGTTAGTTCTTCTGGAATACGGCCTTGTAATCTGTTAAAGGAAAGATCAAGGCTTTCAACATTCTTCAAACCAGAGAAGCTTGTTGGTATCACACCTGATAAATAGTTGTGAGAGAAATTGAGAGCATAAAGTTCCAGAAGACCTCCTAGCTCTACTGGAATCTCACCAACCAGCTCATTTTCTGAGAGATCTAGTCCAAACATATATTTGAGAATTCCACCCATGTAGGCATCATATCGGTGTTTTGTTGCAAACTCAATTTTCGTCTGGGTGTCATGCATGAAGTACCAGTTAATAGGATCTAGCACAAGAAGAGATTTGAAATGTCTACCATCATTTTCCATGGAAGGTGATGAATCTTGTTCCAGAGTAAAAGCATCCTTGAAATTACTACCCATGTAGCCCCACTTGAAATCATAATCATATGACATATCCTCTTTTCCCAAACCAAACGATGTATTGCTAAGACACGAAGGTATGGATCCATTCAGTTTGTTATTAGCTAGATCCATAAGATGGATGTTTCTTAGGCCGCACAGCTGACGAGGAATATGACCTGTTAAATTATTCCCCCGCAGAAGGAGAATACTGATGTTTTGGGTGTCGACGAACTCCGGAATATTCCCAGACAATCTGTTGTTTCTTAGATCAAGTATAGTGACATTCACTAGCAAAGCGGCGGGAATAGAACCTGATAAATTGTTGTTTTGTAGGAATAACGCCACGGGATTTGCAGAACTGACGTGTGGAGGTATGCCCCCGGATAAAATGTTGGCAGAGAGGTCCAACAACAGAAGATTGGATACGTTGAACAAGGACGCGTGTATTTCACCTTCCAGCAAGTTGTTTGAAAGCAGAATTGCATTTAAAGATGAAAGCTCGCCAATCCAACTCGGAATAACACCTGTGAGATTGTTGTTTGAAATGTCAAGCAGTAACAAGTGTTCCAGTTTCCGCAAACCTTGTCCGATCTCTCCTGTAAACAAGTTGTTATCCATAGACAGCTCCCATATGCTAGTAAAGTTTGTTGAACTTGGTAAAATCTCTCCACTTAGTTTGTTATGTGAAAGCTTCAAGATTCTCATAGAATAACAACCCTCCACAAAACTTCTTTGTAGCTTCCCGCGGAAACTATTGTGAGAAATATCCAAAAACTGAAGACTTTTCATGATACCTAGAGAAGATGGTAGATTTCCATGGAACATGTATTTGATATATTCAAAGACGCTAAATGAGGAAGTACAAACCCAATGTTCTCAGGAAACAGATGACTGAAACCATTCACCGACACGTCCAGCATGAGCAGATCATGAGCAGACTTTGGCAGCTGAAAGCTGGTAAAGTTATTATTCTGTAGAGTTAGAACTTTGAGTTCCGTATTGTTCTCCATTAGCCATGAAGGAAAATTTCCGGATAATTTATTGTGAGAGAGATCAACTTGACGCAAACCTTTCTGACGTAGGAGGAAGTAAGGAACCTTCTCCAAGTTGCACGATCGTAGTACGATAACATTCAACTGAAATCTTGGCTTCCAAGAACTTGGAGACTCGACTTGAAGTGAGTTGGATAGTGAACCAAGTTTGAGCACCGTCAGCTCTGAGAGGTTTGCAATCGAACCAACTGAGAAGAATCCTTCGAAGTTGTTGTCAAACAACGATAAGTACTCAAGGGATTCAAGGTTACCAAGAGCAGATGGTACGTTCCCAGTCATTTGGTTCGATGAAAGATCAAGAACTCGAAGTCCAGTTAAGTTAGTTAAACATAAGGGAAACTGACCGGACAGTTTGTTTCGACTCAAATCAAGCTCTTGTAGATTCTTCAGTTTACAAATACCTATTGTTAATCAAACGCAGAAGGTAAGTCACTTACATAAGACTACAACCACAACTTTTATGTTTAAATCAAAACTTTTGAGCGAACTTGCCTTGGAAGTCCATTGAGCCAGAAAATTCATTATCACTTAGGTCCAGAGCTTCCAACTTCCTCAGGGTAGAGAGCTCTACCACACAAATGTAAACACAAACCATTTACGTTATTAAATTTCCACCGTTCAAAAAGAAAGGCAAGCATATAGAATACCTCGTGCTGGTATGGAGCCATTGAATCTGTTATCACTTAGGTCTAGCAGTTTCAAGTTTGTCAATTCTTTGAGTTCTGAAACAGAGCCCAACTAACAATGATTTAGACTGCATTGATCATAAAGTTATAACAATAATTATAAAATAGAGTAGTTTAAACGGAAAAAATATAATCAAGAGATGCATCATGCTTAGCTACAAATGAGAACAAAAACACACCCTTAAGAGGAGATGGGCCATCCAAGTTGTTGC
Source organism: Raphanus sativus (assembly GCF_000801105.2). Classification (NCBI taxonomy): domain Eukaryota; kingdom Viridiplantae; phylum Streptophyta; class Magnoliopsida; order Brassicales; family Brassicaceae; genus Raphanus; species Raphanus sativus. The sequence goes on along the minus strand of NW_026615394.1, from coordinate 53,386 downwards.
TCCGGAGAAACAAAGTTGTAATTAAGTGATGTAGCAGCACTAAGAAAAGGAAAGATGCTGTTGTTGAATTTATTTGAAGAAAGATCCAGAATCTCCAGGTTTCTTAATCTGCTAAGGCTTTTATAACCTGCATACAAACTTATCTATTGGATATCTAACAACTCAAGGAAAAAATCAAAGTTCCAATAAAAAAAAAACAGAACGCTAAAACCTAACTACTTGGTGAAAAGCCTAGTATACCTTCAACATCATCAAACAAGCCAGCAAGTTTGTTGAATGCATCATCATTGAATCCATTCTCTTTGTAAGCAGATAAGTTTATGAATCTGGACTTGGACAAGTTGAGACTTCGAATTTCTTGAAAGGGATGCAGCAAAGAAAGATTCAGGAGAGAACTCTCTTTGAGGTTAAGTGTACCAAAGGCAATATCTGTCACCCGTTTGCTTTTAAGATTGCACTTAAGTCCCTCCCAGTGGCAGCAATCGCTCTTTGTGTTGTAATTCCAAGTAGGGAGAACAGAGTTGGATTCCCCTTCTTCGGTAATTGAGATTATGTATTCCTTGAGCTCCAACAAAGCTATTCTATCTTTCTCAACACAGCTTTTGTATCCATGTAGCTGCGCCAATAGTAACATAACCCATGTCAAGTATTTTCCCACAGACACCTTCCCTGCCATTACAAATTTGATAACACGAGCAAATTAAAGAGAATCCAAAGTGACTGTAAATAAAATAGTTGTATATTTAGAAAAGTCAAAAGTGACTGATTGTAAAGGAACCCCACTTAACCTCATGTGGCATTCGTAGCGTGGAGCGATCAGTGATCACTATCATACAAGTCAAAGTTAAATTCATAGTTTTATTTATTAGTAAGTAGTAACCAGATAAGTTTGAACGAGAGACGTCTCTTTTCCCATTGAATCATTTCTTTGGTATTAAGACACCTCAACAAAACCCTTTGAAAATGTTAAGAAAAAAACCCTTTGATTTTGATCCAAAAAAAAAAACTTTGAAAAAATAAACGAATATTTTACTTTTTCTTGTTGAAACGTAGCCTAACTAGATTTGAGTCGAAGCCCAGCCGGTCACGGATGATGTGACTCTCTAGGATTGGTTACGTGACTAAGTCTCCGTCATGGGCGATGGCATGACAAAGGTTTTCTTTTTTTGAATGACATATATCACCATGGCCAGTATATATGGTGTAAGCCAAGTGACAAATCGATTTTGCTATCACCAAAATACAAAGAGGGATTTAAAAACTACCATGGAAGTTCGGGACCTTAAACCCAAATTTATCATAGTCCCCAAGGCAGCCTTTAGAAATTCTCTTTACATTTTATACAGTTACTTTCAATATTTCTTTTGTATGTGTACTCTTTCTACTTTGACAAGATTGTTTCATGCAAAAGTCCATGTTTCTCCGTAAATATTTAGTGAATTAATTACCACACCAGCTGCAAATTATGTTTTCGGCATTACATTTATTCAAAAAAAGACAAAGACAATACATAAGATCAGCCATAAGGATACACATTATGTTCTGGTGATTTTTACACAAAGCAGCCTTTTGAAGAACATCCATAAATGGGGAAAAACGAAGGAACTAGCACAGTAAAAGATTTGATACTAATAAACATTACCACAACCAACTCCTCAATTTGTGAAAGCATCAACGATGTAGAACCAAAATCTGCTCCAAGGAGAATCGAAAGAGAAAGATGCAAATATTCCAATGAGTGTGGTCACATAGGCTGCAACAAGACTCCAGTAGAAAGATTCGGTATCGATTGTGGATTCATCCGCTTCCACTTCATCATCTGCTTCTTGAAAGTTGTTGCTCTGGCAGCTTATGTTGGTTGGTTTCCCACAGAAAAGGGGATTACCTAAGAAGCTTTTAGTCTCAAAGGTGTTAAACTGTCTTCCCAGTGGAATAACTCCTGATAAGTTGTTGTATGATACATTGAAGACTTCTAGGCTGCTCAGCTCTGCTAGTTGTGGTGGGATCCGACCTTGTAGTCTGTTGTAAGAAAGATCAAGGCTTTCCATATTCTTAAGACCTGAAAAGCTTTCTGGTATACCACCTGACAAACTGTTGTGAGAAAGATTTAAAGCATGAAACTCCATAAGACCTCCAAGCTCTGCTGAAATCTCACCGCTCAGATCATTTTCTGAGAGGTCCATTCCAATCAAATATCCTAGGTTTCCACCCATGTAAGCATCAAATCTGCCTTTTGTTGCAAATTCTATTTTTGTTTGGGTGCCAACATCATATTCATCTGTTGTAAACTGATCCAGTATAAGCAGAGATTTGAAATATGTACCGACGTCTCGTGTGGAAATGGAGTCCCTGTGCAGATAAGAAAGTTGTGACAATTCTTGTGAATCAATGCCAAAATCATAAACTGGCGTATACACTTTTCTCAAATCAGATGATATATTGCTTATAGACATGAAGGTATTGAACCACTAAATTTATTGTTAGCAAGATCCAAAAGGTGAAGGCTTGTTAGCGAACATAACTGGCTAGGAATCTGCCCTGTTAAATTATTCCCACGCAAAAGAAGAAAACTAGCCCTTTGGTTGCTGATAAACTCTGGAATATTCCCTGAAAATCTGTTATTTCTCAGATCAAGTAGAGAAACATTTAACAGCAATGTGTTTGGAATAACCCCTGATAAATTATTGTCTTTCAGCAGTAACACTACTGAAGTTCCAGAAGTAACGTGTGGAGGTATGGCCCCAGATAAAGAGTTTGAGGAGAGGTCAAGTAGCCTAATACTGGATACGCTGACCAAAGAAATAGGTATTTCACCTTCCAATGAGTTGTTTGAAAGCAGTAGCCAATCCAGCTTGGAATAACACCGGTTAGATTGCCATTTGAAATGTCAAGCCTCCGTAAACCATGTCCAATTTTTCCTGTAAACTGATTGTTATCCAGAAACAACGCATATATACCAGTAAAGTTAACTGATTCTTGAAAAACCTCACCACTTAGTTTGTTGTATGAAACCTTCAATATTACCAAGGAAGCTGTTGTGAGATAGATCCATATATTCAATACTCCCCATGTTGCCCAGTGAAGACGGCAGATTTCCTTCAAAACCGTTCTCCGAGATATTCATATACGATAAATTAGGAAGTATCCAACCAATGCTCCTCAGGAAGCAAGCCAGTGAGATTATTAACAGACAAATCCAACCAATGCAGATTATGATGAGATATTTCAGGAAGCTGAAAGCCTGTAAAGAAATTATTCTGTAGATGCAAATTTTCTAGTTTAGTATTGTTCACTAACAGCCAAGAAGGGAAAGATCCACTAATATTATTGTCAGAGAGATCAACATGACGCAAATCTTTCTGGTGTAGGAGAAAATGAGGAACTTTCTTCAAGTTGCATGATGGTAGTGCAATAACATTCAGCTGAAATTTTGGCTTCCATGAACTTTCATATTTTACTTGGAGCGAGTTGCCTTTTGAATCAAGTCTGAACACCCTAAGCTTCGAGAGGTTGGCGAGTAAACCAAGTGAGAAGAAGCCTTTGAAGCTGTTATTAGACAGCGACATGTACTCGAGGGATTCAAGGTTACGGATAGCAGATGGTAGCCTCTCATTCAGTTGGTTAGATGAGAGATCAAGAACACGAAGTCCATTGGAGTTAGGCAAGCATAAAGGAAACTGACCTACAAGTTTGTTTTGACTGAGATTAAGCTCCTCCAAATTCTTCAGTTCGCAAATACCTATTGTAACCGAATGCAAAAAATTTCACATGATCATTACTTATCATTCATAAATAGAGTTAATTCATAGGTTGAAGATCTATATGCAGACTTGCCTTGGAGTTCCACTGATGTAGAAAATTCGTTACCATGTAGATCCAAAGCTTTCAGATTACTCAGAGCAGGTAAATCTGCCACAAAGCCGCACAAATGAATAACACCTTTAAATAATAGTCTAATGATGTCTTAAACAGAGTTTAATCGAATTTCCACTCTAAAAATAACAGAAACATGTATGCAAAAGCTACATCCCAGTGGTATAGATCTGTTAAATCTGTTTTCACTTAGGTCCAGTAGTTCCAAGTTCGTCAAATCTTTGAATTCTGAAACAGAATTTACCAAATATAAGAATGTTGCAAACTGAATTCAAGAGGTATAGGTAAAGTTAAACACAAACTTCAGCGAAAGATACATCATCAAGAAATAAACCGTGTTAGATACAAATGGAAAAAGTAACATATATACCGTTAGCAGGAAATAGGCCTTCCATATTGTTCAACGGAAGTAGCAGAGTTATAAGTGATGTAGCGGCATTAATAAATGGAAATATGCTGTTGTTGAATGCATTTCCAGAGAGATCCAGAATCTCTAAGTATCTTAATCTCCTTAGGCTTTTATATCCTGCAAACAATAACATATCACGCCATATACTTGGAAAGGGAAAATGGACGACGGTCCTATGCAACATGCAGGACACAAACATCAAAGAAAATCTCAATAGTATGAAACGTTCATAAATTATAATGAACTAAGATATAGTCAACCTAGATTCTTTAGAGAAGCAGAACACCAACGGAGGTAAAAATATCAAGTTGTAATGCAAAAAAAAAAAAAAAATCATGGTATACCTTCCACATCATCAAACAAGCTACCGAATCCTAACCAGGATAAGTCCAGAATTTGAATTTCTTCAAAGGGATGCAGCAAAGAAAGATTTAGAGAACTCTCTCTGTAGTGCGCCCAACCAATGGAAAGCCTGATAACCCGCCCGCTAGCACGATCGCACTTAACTTTCCCACTGGCAGCAATCGCTCTTTGTGACATTAGTCCAATCAGTTAAAAACTGGTTGGATTCGTTACTTGCGATAGTGTATTTCTTGAGGTCCAACAAAGCCACCCTTTCTTTCTCAATACAACTTATGTATCCATGCAGCTGCCCCAACAATAATATCACCAATATTAAGTATTGACCCACGAAAAGCTTCCCTTCCATTGCAAGTAAGTTATGAGAAAAAGGAAGCAAATGGAAATAAACTCCTAATCAAAGTGTCTGTGATTTCAATGTAAGCAAATGGAAATAAACTCCTAATCAAAGTGTCTGTGATTTCAATGTAAAACCATGTCAATAGAAATTCAACAAGAAATGGTTGTGTTAGAAAAGTCAGAAGTCTCATTTAGAAAGCACTTAAAAGTCATGCGACATAAGTAAAGGGATGGATTGCTACCGTTTACTTTGAATTGTATGATAAGACAATGTTTTGTTGAAGAAAAAAGCTCATAATGGTGTGAGATATATTAAAATAAAAATAGATCCCAAAAGCAATCTCAGTCACCCGTTGGCTTGTTTGGTTGCATATAACGCCTTCCCACTTGCAGCAATCACTCTTTATGTCATAAGTCCAATTAAGGAGAACAGAGTAGGACTTATATTCTTTAGTAATTGAGATTAAGTATTTCTTGAGCTCCAACAAAGCCTTCCTTTCAGTCTCAACACAGCTTTTGTATCCATGTATCTGCCCGAACAACAGTAACACCACACATAACAAATATCTTCCCAAGAACACCTTTCCTTCCATTGCAAGTAAAAAGAAAGAAAAAAAATGAATGAAAGAAAATCCAAAGCGGCTGTTTGTTCAATGCAAATACCTAAACATTTACAATCAAACAGAAATATTCCAGTGGAAAAAGAAGTTGAAGAAATAATTGAATAGTTACAAAGTCGAGGTCCCCAGTCGTAGTGTGACTGTCTCTGTCGTCTATCGTTTAGTTAGACTCGTATGGTTAGAGATTCGTTTGGCATAATGAAGTCAAGGTCTTTGTTTAAAATGTATGGTCATTAACTTTTATGTATGTCATTTGAACTTGCTTAGTACTAAAGCTGACAAAAATAGAAAAGTGGATGGGAAAAAAACTTTGTTGCAATGTCTTTCAGCTTTGACAAGAAACTGTGAGATAGATTCATGGCTTGTAGTCTTGAGAGAACTCCAAGCTCTGCTGGAAGAGCACCACTTTTTTTTGAAACACAAGCTGCGTTTAATTTAAATAAGGTAGAGAGGTCATGAAGGCCTCTGTTACAACTAGACTCTGTTTTGCAAGTTCATCAGCAGATCTATTTTGGTAACTGGAAATCCAGACAAAAGAAACATAGTTAAACTCCGAAGCAATACATCCTATGTCGGCAACAATGCTATAGATCTCAGGAATCAAAGAGCCCTTTCTGATACAATCAATGAGGATTTTGGAATCAGCTTCTACTTTCAAGTTAGTTGAACACTTGGGCAGCCAAGTACTTTCCGTGTCTACTTGTACTATATCAGATATTGATCAAAGTTTGAACACCTTGACCTTCGTGAGGTTTGCAAGTGGACTCAGTGAGAATAAGCATTTGAAGTTGTTATCTGACAATGATAAATATTCTAGGGACTTGAGGCCACTGAAACTAGATGGTATATTTCCACTTAATTCGTTGGATGAGAGGTCAAGAACCCGTAGCTTGTTCAAGTGACCCAAACACTGAGGAAGTTGACCTACAAAATTACTTCCACTGAGATCGAGCTCTCGTAGATTCTTCATTTCACAAAAAAAAACTGCAAAAAGAGTGTTTGGAAAACAGCAAGATGATGAGTGGAGTACGAGTAGTTGTATTCTTCTCAAGAAATCACAAGACTCATTTGATAACTAAAGGTGTTATGTTGTTGACAAAGATAAACTTGGGGGTGAATTTCTTGAGGTCTAACAAAGCCACCATTTCTTTCTAAATACAACTTATGTATCCATGTAGCTGCCCCAACAATAGTATCACCAATTCAAGTATTGACCCAAGAAAAGCTTCCCCTCCATTGCAAGTAAGATTCGCAAATACCTCTATGGTTATGGAAATTCAACAAAAAAGGGTTCTGTGTTTTTGAAAAGTCAGAAGTCTCGTTTAGTGAAAGCACTTGAAAGTCATGTGACGTGAGTAAAGTGATGGATATCTATCGTTTTCTTTGAATTGTATGATAATACAAGTCAATGTTTTGTGGAAAAAAAAACTCATATCTGTGTGATATAAATTTGAAAAAATAGATCCCATAATCTTTCTTCTTAGTAAACGGACAGGAACCAATTGGGTGGCAGACAAGAAATTCTATTGATCTAAGAGATTGGCATGGTTCTTACAAGTCAGCTTTCTTAATTTCAACTTTTTTTATTTGTTTTCTGGGTCAGTAAGCTTAAGTTTTTATGGGTTTCTCACTGTTCTATTATTCTCCATCTGATAGTATGCCTGTATTACATTAGCTTGTGGATGGAGTTTGCAAAACTTAATCATTGCCCTTTGGTGTTTCCCCTGTTCGTCCATAAAAAATAGTAGCAAAATGAAAAGAGGAAGAAAAAATTTGGGTCGTTAGAAACTAGGCTTATATCTTATCCTATTGATTCTGTGGTTGGATTATATCTTATCCTACTTCACTGCTTTTTGTTTCTTGCTGACACAAGGGTAAAAGAAACAAAAACAGAATCAAAAATAACAGGGGAGTTTGATAAAAAAAAAGTGGTTATTGTTCATCTTACAGGATGCTTACCATTGATATGGCTCTTTCTGCTTACTGCCTGTGCTGGAAGGACATTATACCCACTCCCTAGTAAAGGAGGAAAAAGTGCTAAGCTGTCCATTCAGACTTCGCGTCCTTATAACATTGCACACAGAGGTTCCAATGGAGAGATCCCTGAAGAAACTGCTGCTGCATACTTGGTATACCATTGACATGGCTGTCTCTATCTAGTTTGTTTGTTGAAGTGAATATGCTTATAAGCAATTTTATTGTCTTTTTTTCAGAGAGCAATTGAAGAGGGTGCAGACTTCATAGAAACAGATGTCTTATCAACCAAAGATGGTGTGCTTATCTGTTTCCATGATTTCACCCTTCAAAACACAACCAATGTTGCCAGCCACAAGGAGTTTGCTGATCTTAATAGGACTTATGAAGTCCAAGGATCCAACATGACTGGCTTCTTCACTTGTACGTTCCCATATGATTCTTCTTTTTTTTTTTTTCATACCTGAGTTGATGCATCCCAACAGGCTCTCTTTGATTTCCTTACAGTTGATTTTACACTCAAAGAACTAAAGAAACTACGGACAAAGCAGAGATACTCTTTCCGCGACCAACAGTACAACGGTTAGCTTCCTGGATTCAGCTGTTGCAGGACACATCTAAGCCTTCTCGATCTCTTGTTTTCTTTTGTAGGAAAGTATCCTATCATTACATTTGAAGAATTCATTACCATTGCCCGGGATGCTCCAAGAGTTGTCGGTATATATCCTGAGATTAAGAGTCCAGTTCTAATGAACCAGCATGTGAGTCACAATCCTACAAGCTTCACTTATACTTTTACTGCAGATATGTGATTAACTTTCTTTGGCTTTTATCTCCGTGGAAACATCTCTTTTTACTTCTAATTACTTGCAGGTCAAGTGGCCTGGTGGTAAGAGATTTGAGGATAAAGTGGTGGAGACACTTAAGAAGTATGGATATGGAGGCTCATATTTGTCCAAGAAATGGCTGAAGAAACCATTGTTTATTCAGTCATTTGCCCCATCTTCACTTGTCTACATATCAGACTTGACAGACTCGCCAAAAGTCTTACTAATAGACGACGTTACCGTGCTAACAGAAGACACTAACCAGGTCCATCCTCTGCTTCTGAAAGTTCTTAGTCTTTTATTTTTGCTTAAGTGATTGATCAATCTTTTATGCAAATTCTAGACTTATGCGGAGATCACATCAGATGTGTATTTCAATTACATCAAGCAATATGTTGTCGGGATCGGACCTTGGAAGGACACAGTTGTTCCAGTAAGCAACAATTACACGCAAACCCCAACAGATTTGGTCAAAAGAGCTCATGCACATAATCTACAGGTCTGTTAATTTCATAACTTCCCTTGAGATTAAAAGAGTCTGTTGAAACATGTTACTAACTTCTTGAACATGTTCTTGGCAGGTGCATCCATACACGTACAGGAACGAAAACCAGTTCTTACACTTTAACTTCAGCCAAGATCCTTATAAGGAATACGAGTACTGGATCAATGAGATTGGTGTAGATGGACTCTTTACCGACTTCACTGGTAGCCTCCATAACTACCAAGAATGGACATCTCCGTTGTCTGAAACTTCCAAGTCTCCAAGACAGCTCTTGAGTTAAATTGCTTCATTGCTCCTCCCTTATGCAAAGGCTTGATACACCACAGTGTAAACCCATCGTTTCTCATTGTCCTTTACATTATTGTTAGCAAATAAGAAACAGAGGAGTCTTAAAGATCAAATCGTATTTGTTTACTTCACAAGATCATACATAAAAGTTTAAAAACGATGTAAATCTTGGAGCATATTTCTACAGTACAAGGAAGCAGTGTCTAAATAAATTAGTAAACATATCAAACTCAATCAGCTTAGACACAGACAATTGTGCAGCAAGGGAAGCAAGATAACCATCTAGGGTTGCGATTACATGCACAATCAGCTTCTGCTTTAATTGAAAATTTTGATATATTTAATGTGAAGGGATCAAATGCAAGAGACACCTTATGTGATTGTAACATGCAACATGTCACACACAGAGAAAAGTACCGCAATGGAATTGACTGATAGGTCCTGCATATTATCTACTATTCATCTGAATCAGAGTAAGAGAGCAGTCACGTGATATACATGTGGAGAAGGCTGAGCAAGAGACTTGGAAAGAGATAGAAGGTTTGCTGTTACAGAGTCTGAAGAGCTTCCCGCTTATATAGAAATGTTTGGGTTGTTCTTGGAGGTTGGCCAGTTTTGGGGAATTGTAGAGGACACAGAGAGAAAGGTCTCTTGTGTATGGGCTCAAGGTCTCGTTTGAGATCTTGAGATTGTAATTGGTTCCGATAAGCAATAATATAGCACTTGGTTGCTTATCAATTGGTGCGGTGAGCGACTCGAAGCATCGCGACGTTATCAGTTCGAGCTTTTGAAGCTTTTGGTGACGACGACAATGGCGTATCAGAGTTTCGATGCAACGTTCGATCGGCTAGAAGCAACGGTTCAATCATTCATGGCGACGTTACAACAACAATCACCTCGGGCGGATTCGATTGGATTCTTCCCGACTACAAATCAGCTGAAATCTCCTACTCAGGTATCTGTTTCTTCATCGGAACAATACGGGAACAGTCCTCCGTTAGGTTATCGGCAAGTAGCTGAGAATCTTGATAATCATGAAGAGGAAAGATTCATAGAGATTCCTGTGTTTTCTGGTGATGATTTGAGACCATGGATCGATTGGATGGAGAATCGATTTGCGGCGGAAGACTTCACGGATGATCAGAAGATGGCGTTGGCTTACGCTGTCATCAGAGGAGAGGCTGGGTCTTGGTACAACAAGCGGCGTCCTTTTCAAAATTGGAAAGATCTCAAGGATGCGATGTTGCTGCGGTATGGAAACCATAACGATCAAGAGAGAATTGCTTTTTGTTTAGAGCTAGAACAAAGGTGGCAGGAAACAGAGATGATGACACCATCACCATCGTTCTTGGTAACTGATTCGATTCCAGAAGCTGAGGAGACTAACGTAGAAGAAACTGATTCATGTTTGGTGAATGACTGTGATCATGACTACGATGATAACGATCATGACGATTCTGTTTTGGTGCAAGATGCTCTACACTATGAAGAAACCATTTTTGGTAACAGAGTCTGTTCCCGAAGTCGTCCGGATTGAAACAGATCCATCGACAGCTCCTGAGGTGATTGGTGTACCAAGATTGATGAAGGACGAACTATTGCATAAGTATGGATCACATCCAGAACATGAGGTACAAGTTTCTCACTTGGAACCAAGCCTTATGCTTCACGATTCATTGGTTGTGGATACGGATAAGGGCCCTAGTTTTGGCATGGATCACTGGTTAGCCAGAGTTGAGTGCTCTCAAGAACAACCAGATGCAAAGGTGATGCATATTGTGCTCGCTAAAATGATTCTTAGAGACAGAATGGTCATGAGAAGGCAAAGGGTACATCACAGGAAGAAGATGAGTTTAGCTCCTAAGTCTTGGATGTTTAAATTCAAAGGCAAGCTAAAGAAGAGAAAGACTAGCTTGTTACATTGGAGAGAACTGCTGGCAGGTTATAAGAAGAATCTCAGTTACAAAGATACAGGGGAACATAACTCTGGAGGTTCTTATGATTATACCTTAGTGTTAGTGCAGAACTGTCGGGAAGATTCAAGAAGCACGGCTCTGTACGAGATGATTCTCTGTGACGAGTCTGATATTCCAAAGGATGATATAGCAGTGATGTTTCACAGGGTTTTCCAGTCTCAGTCACCATATTGGGTCAGCTTTACTAGATTTGGCGTACATGACACACTACCATGGCCTGCTACAGTTGTGAAAGAAACTGAAGGGTGGGTTACAACAACGGTTGTTATGCACATCAAAGATCTGGAACTGTTGCAGTTTAAGAATGATATAACTACAACAAAGAAGAGGAAGTTTTCGAAATCTTGGCACTTCAAATTCAAAAGAAAAGAAGTTTCAGTGCTTATACTGTGGGACTTGGTGAGCTTAAAATTGTATGGCATATGGGGCCTCCTTGCTGTGTCGCTAGTTCCTAATAGAGCAGCAAAATACAGCAGCGTGAGTTCTACGTCAGTGTCGTTGAAGCAAGCACACATATCTAGTCTCTTGTGTGAGCAGTGGATGAGATTTCAATACTCAGTTTCTGATCTCAAGCTCTGCAGTATTGAACAGACATCAAGTTTAGAGGAAACTTTGTTGAGTTCTGGGGAAGAAACTGCTCATGTGAGATGGTTGAGTGTAGAATGTATGTGGTCAAAGTTGGTGGTGGCAGTATGTGCGAGACAGTTTCTCTTTAATGATGAAGAATTTCAAGTTAAGCACAAATGGAGAAGTAAAATACTGTGCTTTGGAAGAAAAAAATACAAAAGATTGAATTCTGTGAAGAGAGGTCATTTTTATATGATTAGGTTGAGGCTGTTCAAGTTTCAACAGAGCTTATGTGTACACAAAAGATTGGACAGCTTGGCAGTTTACAAGATCATCGAGCCTCACATTGCAAGAGCCGGACACGTTACAACAAAACAGTGGATGCCTACAAAAGTGTATATTACGTTGGCTAAAAGCATCAGAGAAGAATCAACAGTAGGATATCATTCTTCATCGTGGCAGTTGTGTACTGCATCTCCTTCATTCCCAGTTGTCTTTGCTTCGGTATATGTAAACCTTGCTTCACCGGCAACAATTGAAGCTGTTTTCCATTGAGACCCTCTGAGACAAGTGGCCTGACAAGCAACAACATATACAAGGAGTTACAATGTGGGTAACAAGTAGAGAACTTGCAAATGGAAGTTGGATCAAGCTTCTCGATCAAGTTTACAGAAGCTTGAGGACAAGCTTCTCTAAAGGGGGGGAGTAATGATAGGTCCTGCATATTATCTACTATTCATCTGAATCAGAGTAAGAGAGCAGTCACGTGATATACATGTGGAGAAGGCTGAGCAAGAGACTTGGAAAGAGATAGAAGGTTTGCTGTTACAGAGTCTGAAGAGCTTCCCGCTTATATAGAAATGTTTGGGTTGTTCTTGGAGGTTGGCCAGTTTCGGGGAATTGTAGAGGACACAGAGAGAAAGGTCTCTTGTGTATGGGCTCAAGGTCTCGTTTGAGATCTTGAGATTGTAATTGGTTCCGATAAGCAATAATATAGCACTTGGTTGCTTATCATTGACACAAGAAAGCAACAATGTATATACCATCATTAGACCAGATTACAGATAACTGATCTTAATCAAGGTAATATAGGATGTCAAACTTTTCATCATGTGGTTGAAAGCATCGACACCACTAAACCAAGCTCTGCTCCAAGGAGAATCAAAAGAGAGTGAAGCGAGTATTACCAGCACAATGGTCACATACCCTACAACAAAACTCATGCGGAAAGATTCCATAAAGTCATCATCATCTTCAACTCCATCTTCTGGTTCTTCTGAAACATTGTTACTACAACTTCTACCTGTGGGTTTCCCACAGAGATGAGGATTCCCAATGTAGCTGCTTTCGTCAAAGGTGTTAAACTGTTTTCCCTGTGGAATGACGCCGGATAGATTGTTGTAAGAGACATTGAAGACAGCAAGACTTCTCATCTCTGTCAGTTGTGATGGAATTGGGCCTTGTAAACTGTTGAAAGAAAGGTCAAGGCTCTCCATATTCTCTAGTCTGGAAAAACTTTGTGGTAGGGTACCTGATAAACCGTTGCGTGAAAGATTCAGGGCATGTAGTTCCAAAAGATCTCCAAGCTCTTCCGGGATCTCACCACCGAGCTCATTTTCTGAGAGGTCCAACCCAAACATATATCTGAGACTTCCTCCCATGTAGGTACCATAGCGTTGTTTTGCTGAAAATTTATTTTAGTCTGGACGGCTGTGGTGTACTCCACAGTAAAACGATCTAACACAAGCAGAGAGTTGTAATATATTCTTGAAATTTTGGGGGTGATGCCGTCCCTTTCCATACCTATATTATCAAAGCCTATGTTGAAATCGTACTCCGATGTCTCAGAGTAATCGTCATCAGATGTCTCAGAGTCTTTTCCTTTACCGAATGATGTCTTGCTAAGACATGAAGGTATGGATCCATTCAATCTATTGTTAGAAAGATCCAGGAGGCTGATTCTGCTGAAGTCACAAATGTTGAGAGGAATAGCGCCTGTTAAGTTGTTTCCCTTCAAAAGTAGAATACTGATGTTTTGAGTGTTGATGAACTCTGGGACACTACCAGAGAATTTATTATTCCTGAGATCCAGAACGGCAACATTTTCCAGCAATGTGTACGGGATAGTCCCCGTCAGGTGTTATCTTGCAGATTTAACATAACATTAAACATTGAATTGAGGCGTGGAGGTATTTCCCCGGATAACTTGTTTGCAGAGAGGTCCAATGGTCCAAGAAAAGACATGTTGAACAAAGAAATTGGTATTTCACCTTCCAACCTATTGTTTGAAAGGGAGAGCATATAAAAGCTCGAAAATTCTCCAAGCCAGCTTGGAATAACATCTGTGAGATAGTTTTTTGACATGTCAAGTGCCTCCAGTGATATTAACCTCTTCAAACCTTCTCCGATCTTTCCACTGAACTGGTTGTTATCCATGAACAAGATATTAGACACATAGTTGTCCCACATCGGGTATTGGAAGGGATCCTTAGCAATATATAAGATAGGTGGGTCACTCCTCTTATCACCAATTGGTTTTAAGTGTGAAGCCCATCTAGCTTAACATGGTATCAGAGCCCGATCCATACAGTCCTACCCGATCCACATCGATCCAGCCCAAAGTCGGCCCATCGATCCTTGCCCGAACATTCCGAGATTGATGCTTAGAGAGCCATCATCTCGAGGGGGCGTATTAGACACATAGTTGTCCCACATCGGGTATTGGAAGGGATCTTTAGTAATATATAAGATAGATGAACCACTCCACTAATCACCAATTGATTTTAAGTGTAAAGCCCATCTAGCTTAACATGGTATCAGAGCCCGAGCCCATCTAGCTTAACACAAGATAGATAATACAGTAAAGTTTGGTGATTTAGGAAAAATATCTCCACTTAGTTTGTTATACCACATCTTCAAGAACTGCATGGAATAACAGCCCATTTCAAAACTTCTCGGTAGCTTCCCGTTGAAACTGTTGTGAGATACATCAAGAAAATGCATACTTTCCATGTTACCAAGAGAAGATGGAAGATTTCCTTGAAAATTGTTCTCTGATAGATTCATATGCCTTATGTTAGGAAGTATCCATCCGATGTTCTCAGGAAAGAGTTGGTTGAACTCATTAACTGACACATCCAAGAACAATAAATCATGAGCAGCTTTCGGTAGCCAGCCGAAAGCTGCTAAATGAATTATTCTGCAGAAGCAAAACCTCAAGTTTGGAATTGTTCTCCAACAACCAAGAAGGAAACCTTCTGGAAATTATATTGTTGGAAAGATCAACTTGACGCAATTCCTTCTGGTACAGTAGAAATTCAGGAACCTCCTTCAATTTGCATGACCGTAGTGAGATAACACTCAGCTGGAATTTGGTTTCCAAGAAGTTTCCATGTCTACTTGCAGTGCATTGGATTTTGAACTAAGTGTGACCACTTTAAGCTTTATATTGTTGGCGAGCGAACTAAGTGAGAAGAAGCCTTCGAAGTTGTTATCAACCAGGGATAAATACTCCAGAGATTCAAGGTTACTTAGAGCAGACGGTACCTCACCAGAGAGTTGATTTGATGAGAGATCAAGAACTCTAAGTCCAGTTAAACTAGTTATACATAAAGGAAACTTGCCTGCAAGTTCATTATGGCTGATATCTAGCTCCTGTAGATTTTTCAAGTTACAGAGTCCTGCGATTGCCAATTAAAAATTAGAAGAAAAAAAAGACTTAAATTCACCTAGGTTCTTAATTTAAAACCTGTAACAAAACTGAGAAAACTTGCCTTGAACTTCCACAGGGTCAGAGAATCCATTATCACTTAGATCCAGTGCTTTCAACTCTTTCAGGTGATGAGACTCTGCCACAAGACAACAAACGTTGACACCACGAAACATGGACATGATAATCTCACAGAATTGCATAAAACAGTTCAACTATGAAGATGTATATTCTGTATCAGTTCGTGAAGTACTACAGGAGGTAGTACATGTGTGTGTCATGAAGATGGGCTGAGTTGGAGTTCGTGTTTTGTGATGTCGGTTGGCTTGTTAAGCTTGGAGAAGAGGTAATATATTTATTGGGAAGTTTACATTAAAGGTAAATGATATTACTTGAAGAGAAAAAACAAGAGAGTTATTTCCTAAAGAGAAAATGAAAAGTTGCTTAAGTTGCTTTTGGAAGAACTTGTAGAGAAAGTTCTGGTTATCTATACAAGGAGGACGTGCCTCTATGGAGAAAGGTGTCTCTGCTAAAAAGAAGAAAAGTCGAGAGATCATTCTGGTGTTGCTTGTGTGATCAAGCCTTTGGTGTCACTGCTCTGCGTTAGGTGTTGACGTAGTTGGTGAAGTACTTCCGAGAATTGGAAGATTGAAGCCTAGACTCAGGGGGAGTTTAGCTCGGGGTTTGGAGGATCCTGATAAACAAAAGTCTAGACTCTAGGGTGAGTTCTAGCTTAGGATTGGTCTAATCCTAAAGGATTCTTGTAATAGAAAAGATTGGTGTAAGACTTTCTTGTTCTACTGAATTCGAAAAGAGAAACTTGTGTCTTTTACTTTCTGCACTTTAATTCTCTGATCTCGCTACATTAACAAGTGGTATCAGAGCGGGTCACCTAAGTTATTGGTGTGATCTGGGAGAGTGAGAACAGAAACTGGTTCAGGAAGAAGGACAGAGTTTGTGATGGCGGCATATCAAGAAGGAACGTCTATGACAAAACCTCCACGTCTTGATTCATCCAATTATGGATATTGGAAGGTTCGTATGCAAGTTTTTATCAGTGGGCTTGATGAGGATTGTTGGAGTTCTATTGAAGCTGGTTGGAGTCCTCCGGTGATGTTTGACGATGAGAAGGTTGAAGTTCTTAAGCCAAGAGATAAGTGGACTGCTGCAGAGAAGAAGGCTTCAAGTTGCAACTCTAAGGCCAAGACTGCAATTTACAATGCTATTGATGCGAGTTACTTCAAGTTGATTTCTCAATGTGCTTCAGCTCAGAAGGCATGGAAGACATTGGAGAATATGTTTGAAGGTACTACAAGTGTCAAGCGTACCAAGCTGGATATGTTAGCTTCACAATTTGAGAATCTGAGGATGGATGAAGAGGAAACCGTGGCTCAGTTTAGTGCTAAGTTGTGTGATATTTCCAATGAATGTTTTGCACTTGGAAAGCAGTACAAGGACAAGAAGCTGGTGAAGAAGCTGAAGAGATCGTTGCCATCCAAGTTTGAGTCAAAGATCTCTGCTGTAGAAGAAGCTCACAATCTGGATATGATGCCTTTTGATGAGTTTGTTGGGATTCTTCAAGCTTTTGAGCTGAGTAGATTACATGGAGGAAAGATGAGAAGCAAAGAAGATCCACATGGAATTGCTTTGAAGAGTTCATCTTCTGAAGATCCTATGGTGTTGCTGTCAAGAGACTTTGCTGGTTATCTGAAGTGCAGAGAAGAGAGGATAAAGAATGCAAGAAGAAGTGATTCAGGCAGATCATCATCAAGGGTAAAATGCTATGAATGCAATGGATTTGGCCATGTTCGCAAGGAATGTGCGAAATTACAGAAGCTAAAGAAGAAGGATGACGTCAAGGATAAATCTGATAATGATTCAGATGATGGTGAGGAGTTGAAGAACTTGGTGGCGTTCACAACTTTTGTTCCTGGTTCTAAGAAAAAATCTGCGACGGGATCTGCGTCAGCGTCTGCGTCAGGGTCTTCATGTGGAGGTGATGATGATGCTGTAAGTGATGATGATGATGGAGACTTTGATCTTGCTGGGAAATATGAGAGGCTGTATGAGAATTGGCTCAAACAGGTTGATGCTAATTCACAGTTTGCTAAGGAGAAAGCTAAGCTATAAGCTGAAGTTGCTGAAGCACTTAAGTATGCCTCAGAGAAAGAAGAAGAAGCACGACAGGCTGGTGCTCAACTTGCGGAGACTCAAAAGGGTTTGAAGATGCTGAATGGTGGGACGAAGCAGCTAGATCATCTGCCTAGTATTGGAAAGAGTGATCGATGTGGCCTTGGATATCAAGGAGAATGTTCTACAGCTGAAGGTGTTTTTGTATCAGCAGGAAAAGCTGAGGTTTTAGCTACGTCTACTACAAGACCAGAGGTTAAGGTGTCTGCAGAGAAGACATCTAATGGAAAGTCTGCAGTGAAGACTGCAACTGATGTGAAGAACGCGACTGCTACACGTACTGCTACGGCAACTGCTACGGCGACTGCTCAGAGAAAGTTTCTGGATTGAAGAGTACTGCTCAACGAAAGTGGCGGCCTGTTTGTCATCACTGTGGTGTTATTGGGCACATTAGGCCAAGGTGTTTTAAGTTGCTGAGGGAGAAGAATCAGATGGTACAAGCTTATGGTGCTTATGGTATGAGAAGTCATGGTCCTATATGTTATTCTTGTGGAGTTCAAGGGCATATTCGACGTGAGTGTTTCAATTCTGTTCAAGGAGCTAATCATGGAGGATTTGGGCTCAGGAATTCGTGGTCTAGGAGATTTGATCACTATGGATATGGTGGAATGGGATTTCCTCCTTACTTTGGAGGATATAGATCTTCATATTAGTTTTTGACAATGATGTGACTCATAGGGGGAGATTGAAGACGTGGTCTTTTGTCTAGAGGTGATAAGTTCACATACATAGTCAAAAAGGGGGAGATTGAAGATGTATATTCTGTATCAGTTCGTGAAGTACTACAGGAGATAGTACATGTGTGTGTCATGAAGATGGGCTGAGTTGGAGTTCGTGTTTTGTGATGTCGGTTGGCTTGTTAAGCTTGGAGAAGAGGTAATATATTTATTGGGAAGTTTACATTAAAGGTAAATGATATTACTTGAAGAGAAAAAGACAAGAGAGTTATTTCCTAAAGAGAAAATTGAAAGTTGTTTAAGTTGCTTTTGGAAGAACTTGTGGAGCAAGTTCTGGTTATCTATACAAGGAGGACGTGCCTCTATGGAGAAAGGCTAAAAAGAAGAAAAGTCGAGAGATCATTCTGGTGTTGCTTGTGTGATGAAGCCTTTGGTGTCACTGCTCTGCGTTAGGTGTTGACGTAGTTGGTGAAGTACTTCTGAGAAGTGGAAGATTGAAGCCTAGACTCAGGGGGAGTTTAGCTCGGGGTTTGGAGGATCCTGATAAACAAAAGTCTAGACTCTACACTACAAGAAAACAGATATTTAACGAGGACCAATTTCCTCGTTAATTCCTCGTAAAAGGAAGTTTACGAGGAATTAACGAGGAAATGAGTTTCGTCGTTTATCGTCCGTCGTAACACACATTTCGTCGCCATTTCCTCGTAAAGTAGCGAGTCAACCATTTCCTCGTAAAGACAAAGTAAACATTTCGTCGTAAGTTCCTCGCCGCATTTCCTCGTAAAATCCTCGCGGCCATTCCTCGTAAAAACCACGCGATGCATTCGTCGTTACTTACACGTAATTTCCTTGAAATGAAATCCTCGTAAATTTGATGTAACTTCCTTGGAATATTTTCCTCGTAAACTCCACGTAGATTCCGTGAAAAGCTTTCCTCGTAAATACCTCGTAAAATATTCCTCGTAAATTCCTCGGTTAGCTTTCGACGCAAATAACTCGTATATTGCGAATTTTCGTATTAATAAATAATATTGATAAATTTAATAACTATTAATTTAATTTAATAAAAATATTTAAATATTTGTGGTTTATAAATAAATTTTAAATAAAATTCAAATGCAACAAAATATTTTATATATAAATAAGTTTTGGATTTTATAATACATAAACCGAAAAAAAAAACTAAGGCTCGTTCATCGCCTCGTAGAATTCCTCGCTCCTCCTCGTAACATCCTCCTCGTCATGTGTGCCCGATGACTCGCCTGGAATGGGATTTTGTTGTTTCATTGTTAAAAAATATATCTAACGAACATAAATTCCGTAAACCTATCTAAATTCCCTAAACTAACCACCTAATATACTAAACTAATTATGGAGAGCGAGGAAATTACCATTTCGAAAGAGAGAGGAATGGGAGAGGAGTTGGAGAGGAAATGGGGAGGAATTGGAGAGGAAGTTGGGACGAATGGAGAGTGTGAGGTTTGGGTTGTATATATAATTTACGAAGGCGTCGCAATTTCCTCGTAGTTTTACGAGGAATTAAAGAGGCCCGTCTTTTATTTCCTCGTAAAATCCTCGTAAACTTACGAGGAAATTGCGAGGCCCGTCCCAAATCCAACGACGAATAAGCGAGGCCCGTGTTTCTGGTCCTCGTAAATGCCTCGTAAATTACGAGTTTTTAACGAGGTAAATTTCTAAACCTCTAAAATCAGAAACCCCAAACCCTAAACCCCATCTTTCTTATATTCTACTTCATATATTACAAACATATCTTCCTTTTAACCTCAATATCTTCTTAACATTTCAAAACTCAAAATTTAAAACCACAATTCTTTAACTTCTAATATCAATCTCTTCTTTCTAATATAAACTTATACAAAATCAAATTATTTATTTAAATTTTCTATTTTGCAACAAAAATATAATCTTGAAGATTTGAAAATATAATCTTCTTAACATTTCAAAACTCAAAATTTAAACCACAATTCTTTAACTTCTAATATAACTTACGAAGGCGTCGCAATTTCCTCGTAGCTTTACGAGGAATTAAAGAGGCCCGTCTTTTATTTCCTCGTAAAATCCTCGTAAACTTACGAGGAAATTGCAAGGCCCGTCCCAAATCCAACGACGAATAAGCGAGGCCCGTCTTTCTGGTCCTCGTAAATGCCTCGTAAATTACGAGTTTTTAACAAGGTAAATTTCTAAACCTCTAAAATCAGAAACCCCAAACCCTAAACCCTATCTTTCTTATATTCTACTTCATATATTACAAACAAATCTTCCTTTTAACCTCAATATCTTCTTAACATTTCAAAACTCAAAATTTAAAACCACAATTCTTTAACTTCTAATATCAATCTCTTCTTTCTAATATAAACTTATACAAAATCAAATTATTTATTTAAATTTTCTATTTTACAACAAAAATATAATCTTTTGAAGATTTGAAAATATAATCTTCTTAACATTTCAAAACTCAAAATTTAAAACCACAATTCTTTAACTTCTAATATCAATCTCTTCTTTCTAATATAAACTTATACAAAATCAAATTATTTATTTTGCAACAAAAATATAATCTTTTGAAGATTTGAAAATATAATCTTTTGAAAATTATAAAATTATTAATGGGTTTGGAGTTTAGGATTTAGACAAAATAGAAGAAATATGGGGTTTGGGGGTTTAGGGTTTAGGGGTTTAGACAAAATATCCCGTTAAAACCTCGTAAACCCACGAGGAAATTACGAGGAAATAAAAGACGGGCCTCGGTAATTCCACGTAAGCTTACGAGGCCTTTACGACGATTTTGTCTTACGTGGAATTAACGAGGCCCGCATTTTTATTTTTTCTTTTTTTCGTCGTTATTTCCTCGTTAACTACGAGGAATTAACGAGGTATGCTTTCTAAACGCCTATAATCTAAAACCCCAAACCACAAACACCATCTTTCTTATCTTCTACTCTTCATTCCAAACCTCAAACCTCAATATTTGTTATTTTTCATTCCAAACCTCAAACCTCAATATTTTTTTTTCCATTCTAAACACCAAATTCTTATAATCTCAATCATTCTAAAAAAAACGTGCTTTAGTATTCCTCGTTAAAGTCACGTAAAACATTTCCTCGTAAAGAAGACGCGAATTTACGTTGTTTTTACGAGGAAACGCTATTTCCTCATTTCCTCGTAAAGATGAAGCAAGCTTTACGTAGTTTTAACGAGGAAAGAGAATTTCCTCGTTAAAACCACGTAACATTACGTTGTTTTAACGAGGAAATGTTTTCTTCGTTACTTTACGAGGAAATAACGACGTTTTATTCTTTCTTTGTAATTTCCTCGTAAAGTCGACGTAATTTTACGAGGATTTTATTTCCTCGTTAATTTTCCTCGCCAAAGTGCTGTTTTCTTGTAGTGCTAGGGTGAGTTTTAGCTTAGGATTGGTCTAATCCTAAAGGATTCTTGTAATAGAAAAGATTGGTGTAAGACTTTTTTATTCTACTGAATTCGAAAAGAGAAACTTGTATCTTTTACTTTCTGCATTTTAATTCTCTGCTCTCGCTACATTAACAAACTACGTTGTATGGAACTAAATATGTTAAAGGTCTAGTCTAGAAAAGAAAGACAAGCATCCATGATCAATGGATAGTCGCTATTAGTGTAGATGCTACCTTGTACTGGTATGAAGCAGCTGTTAAAACTGTTTTCACTCAGATTTAGCGTTTCCAAGCTCTTCAAGTTTATAAGTTCTGAAAAGATTAGAAGAGAACATTTAAAAAAAAAATATGTAGAAGAGAATGTAAGACATAAAAAGGTCATAAAATAAAATGATCATATGGATCCAAATGAAATTCAAGGTGGGTTGCACCAAATTATAGAATTTGATAAAGAATTGAAATGGCACCTTTAAAAGGAAGTGGACCATACATTACGTTGTCTTGAAGAATCAAAGTTTTAACTGACGTAGCGGCATTAAGAAAGGGAAAGATGCTGTTGTTGAATGTATTTTCAGAGAAATCCAGAAATTCTAGATTTCTTAATCTGCTTAGGCTTTTATAACCTGCAAGAAAATAATCTTGTTAACAAAGCAGGTTAATGCACAAAGAGTTCCAAACAAACAAACAAAAATCTAACCGCCACAGCTTTTGAACCCTACTAACTTTCAAAAACTAGAAGTAGCCGGCCCATCTGCTCTCTAGATTCTTAAAAGAATTGCAAGAGAACTAACTTCTAATAACGACCTTAACAATAAATCTAACATTGGAGAAACCTTGCATACCTTCCAGATCATCGAACAAACCACTGAATCCGTAAACTCCATCTCCAGATAAGTCAAGACTACGAACTTCTTCAAAGGGATGCAGCAAAGAAAGATCTAGTAGAGAATCCTCTACCACAGAAGATTTACCAGTGGAAAGACTGATAATCCGTCGGCTTATTTGATTGCACTTAATGCCCTCCCAAAGGCAGCAATTGCTCTTTGTGTCATTAGTCCAAGTATTGAGAATAAATTCATGATCCCCTTGTTCTGCCCTCAAAATTATGTATTTCTTGAGCTCCAAGAGAGCCTTCCTTTCTTTCTCAATACAGCTTTTGCATCCATGTAGTTGCCCCAACAGTAACATCAGACATATTAAGTATTGTCCCACGAGCACCTTCCCTTACATTGATTTAAGCAAAAAAAAAAAACAGATTAAGAGATTGGATGTAAGGTAAATGTCTAAATGCCTCCAATGTTTTGTTTGACGAAAAGGGACTGGATAAACCAAGTTGCATGATATTATATCTTTTACTAAGTCAGTGTCCTCTGGAGAAAAAAAAATACTCATATTATATGGCATACTTGTGGCGTGCTTAGCAGTTAGCACCATTATTCATCATCTTTTTTGTTTGGAAAACATGATTATTCATCAACTTCAACGAAGATTTATACACATAACAAAGTCGAAAAGTTTCATATATTTGAGAAACTGTTTAAATAGATAGAGTGTTGTACGTGCAGGGTCAATAACTTAGATTTTAAAGAATGAAAGCTAGCTAAGGAAAATAAGATGGAGAAAATACTTCCAGCCACGAATCGTTTACTTAGCGCTAGTTTTAACTAGTCGGATGATTAATTTTAAGAAAAAAACTTCCATACATATTAATCAAATCCCAATGCACACACACTTAGAGGAACACAATGAATGTAATTCAAACAACAAACTTGAATAAGAAAGCACTGAGCTGACGTGATTTTAAGAAAAAAGACTTTGCTGAGGCGATGAAAGCATCGACAAGATGGATCCATGCTCGACGACAGAAACAATCGAAGAACATAAGTACAAGAATACCTATCAGCGTAACAACACAAGTTGAAGCAGTACTCCAATAGAAGACCATCATGTCAATGTAAGCTTCATCATCATCATCATCTTCTTCTCCTCCATTATCACCTTCCTCTTGACTCTTTTTAGGTTGGCAACTTCTATTGGTCGGTGGTCCACAGAGAAGTGGATTGCCTAGGTAGCTGTCCTCGGTGAAGGTGGTAAACTGTACTCCTTGGGGAATGATGCCTGACAAGTTGTTGTAGGAGACGTTGAAAACAGCAGAGAAGTGAGGTTGGTTAATTGACGAGGAATGTTTCCATGCAACATGTTATAAGAAAGATCAAGACTCTCAATGTCTTTCAGTTTGGAGAAGCTGTCTGGTATAGAGCTTGACAATAAATTGTGAGATAGATTCATCGCTCGTAGTTTCGGGAGATCGCCAAGCTCTGCTGGGATAACACCACCTAGTTCATTGCTTGACAGATCCAACCCATACATAAAATCAAGTGTTCCAGCTGTGAACTTAGATACTCCAGTGTAAGAATCATATCTTTGTTTTGCTGCAAAATGGATTACAGTTTCCATAAAGATAAAGTAAGATAATTCAAACGTATCTACCACAAATGTGGATTTGTAAAATTCCAACTGGAGGTTCGCTACAGTAGAAATTCCCGCAGCAAACTGACTCCTCCCCTCGTCTCCTCCCAGTGCAAATGATAAATTACTGAGGCATGAAGGTATGAAGCCATTGAGCTTGTTGTCTGAAAGATCCAAAAGTCTGATGTTGCTCAACTCACATAGCTTATTTGGAATAGATCCTGTTAAATTATTCCCTCTCAGTAAAAGAATACTTATATCCCCTGTATCGACAAACTCTGGAATACTCCCAAAGAGTTTATTGTTCCGTAGATCAAGTATGTTTACACTTCCCAACAAGGTGTCCGGAATTTTTCCAGTGAAATTGTTGTCCTGTAGGAACAATCTGGTTCCGTCTATATTACGAATATGTAACGGTAACGCTCCAGATAATAAATTTCCAGAGAGGTCAACAAGAGAAAGAAAGGGAATAACCAACAAAGAAGGTGGAATAGTACCTTCTAAGAAATTGTTTGATATCAATAGGTAGGACAAAAAAAATAGCTCAGACATCCAACTTGGAATAGCACCTGTGAGAAAATTGTTGGACATGTCAAGTACTCCCAAGTTTATGGAGCTAAGCAAACCAACTCCGATCTTCCCTGTAAAGGAATTGTTATTGATCATCAACACGGACAATGCAGTGAAGCTTGTTCGTCTTGGAAGAAATTGGCCGCTAAATTTGTTGTGAGAGAGCTTCAAGAACTCTAATGAAAAACAACCCGTGACAAAGCTTCTAGGTAGTTCTCCAGAGAAGTTATTATAAGACAGGTCCAGAAATGAAATGTTCTTCATCTCACCCATAGAAGACGGAAAATTTCCTTGGAACAAATTATCTGAACCATTCAGATGTAACAGACTCGGAAGAAAATTACCAATATTATCAGGGAACACTCCACTGATGTCATTGTCTGAAAAATCCAGAACCTGCAAATTATGCACTATTGCAGATATCTGAAAGACAGTGAATGAATTATTCTGCAACTGTAAGACTTTAAGATCTGGATTATTCTCCAACAGCCAAGTAGGAATATCTCCGGATAATTTATTGTTGGATAGATCAACAAGATGCAAGTTCTTTTGGTTGATGAGAAAAACTAGGGATATTCTCCAAGCTGCAAAATGGTAGCACAACAACACTTAGCTGAAATAAGGGCTCCCACGTACTTTCTGGCTCTATTTCTACCATACCAAATGGTGAAGAAAGTTTGAGCACCTTGAGCTTTGTTAGGTTAGCAAGTGGACTGAACGAAAATAAGCCTGTGAAGTTATTATCTGCTAATGATAGATATTCGAGAGACTGGAGGCTACTGAAACTAGATGGTATATTTCCACTCAATTGGTTTGATGAGAGGTCAAGAAACCGTAGCTTGTTCAAGCTACCTAAACATGGAGGAAGCTGACCAACAAAATTGTTTACACTAAGATCAAGCTCTAGGAGATTCTTCATTTCACAAAAAACTGCAAAAAGAAAATAGTTAAGAAAACAACAATATGATGAGTATAACAAGAGTAGTTGTCATGTTGCTCATATAGGTAAAGACAACACATCACCTTCTATTGGTATTGTTCCGTCGAAAGAATTCCATCCAAGACCAAGGACTTCCAAGTTAGTCAGATTCTTTAGTTCTAAAAAAAAGTAAAGGCCACAAGTTTTTACCTTACAATATTGTTATCAACGGAAAATAGATAACTATTCATTAAAAAGGTTAGAAGGAAACATGCTTGCTATTCATTAAAAAAGGTTAGAAGAAACATGCTTGCCTTGCAATTCCATTGAGCTAGAAAAATCGTTGAAAGTTAGATCCAGAGCTTTCAGTTTTTTCATGTGAGCAAACTCTACCACTGGAAAAAGAGACGCAATTCACAATTATGCACGGAGTTAAAATCTGTTAATTAAAGTACTACTTGAAGAAAATTGATATAGATTAGATGCTACCTTGCATGGGACCAGTAAACATATTTTCACTCAGATCAAGCAGTTCCAAGTTTATCAAGTCTTTTAGTTCTGAAAGGGAGTCCAAGAGAATATAAGAATGATATGAACAGAAATTAATACATAGAAAATGACAGGCACTGCAAAACAAAAATCAAACGACCTAACCAACGATACATATAATGAATAAGTAGGTATGTGCTAGATAGGCAACTTGTTTTTTTTTTTTTGAACTTAGATAGGCAACTTGTTACAAACAGAAAAACACACCTTTAAAAGGCAAAGAGCCATTCATGAAGTTACTCTGAATAACAAGGGTTGTAAGAGATGTAGCAGCGTTGAGAAAGGGAAATATGCTATTGTTGAAACTATTTGAGGATAGATCCAGAATCTCTAACTTTCTTAATCTTCTGAGGCTGTTATAACCTGCAAACGAGAGTCTTGTTAACAACATATACAAAAGTACTCTAATTTTTAGTTTACTCTACATAAAATACAACTGGAATTAAGAGAGTAAAAATATTTGTACTTTTGGAAGATACTGCACATCAACAGATTAGTTAATACAGAAAAGGTCTATATCCTTCTGATGCATGGTGAAAATCTAATTTACAAACTAAACGGCGTTAACTTCTAAGAACTAGAACAAATAAATAAGATATAGCTCTTCCAGAATTTTAATTTCCAATGCAGGGAAAAATGTTTCCGAATCGAGAGCACAAGGATAAACTAACACACCGGAAAAAATGGTGAAAAGCCCGATATACCTTCAACATCATCAAAAAAACCATTGAATTGGTTTAACATCCCCGATAAGTTCAGACTTCGAACCTCTTCAAAAGGATGCAGCAAAGAAAGATTTAAAGTAGACAACTCTTTGAAGTTCGTCTCAGAAATGGAAATTCCGATAACCCGGCCGCCTGGACGATTGCACTTAATGCCTTCCCAACGGCAGCAGTTTCTCTTTGCATCATTGGTCCAAGTAGGGAGAACAGAGTCGAGGGCCCATTCTTCACTAATTGAGATCAGGTATTGCTTGAGCTCCAACAAAGCTTTCCTTTCTTTCTGAATACAGCTATTGTATCCATGTATCTGTGCCAACAGTAATATCACACAAATCAGGGTTTGACTCAAGACCGCTTTTCTTTCCATTGGTTTGAGCCAAAAAAAAACATATAATCAAAAACTTAAAAAGTTGTGATTGTTGCTCACATATATCCATGGTTAGAAGCATTAAACCTGCGGTGTCACAGAGGAATTGAAAAACCCAAGTTGCAAAAGAATATATATTTACAAAGTCAATTTGTGGAAGAAAAAAAATACTCATATCAGATGACAATTTGTGGGGGTGCTTAGCATTATCAACTTCAACGAATCTTTTAATTATATGCATTATGCACGAAAACTTCCTCATCCTCAAAAACACAGCTTACAGTCAGCGATAACTAATTTTGTATTGTATGTTCAAATTCGATGGGAAGGGGAACAAAAAGAATAGAAAGGAAAAGATACCTGATATGAGATATCATTTATTTCAAACCGTTTCAATAGATAGATGAATGTTGTGCACGTCCATTCCTCGCATATGGATAAATTATAAACTATACTACAAGAATTAGTACGAAGGAAAAAAAAAACGAAAGTTGAGTTCGCCCTAGCTTTTCTTTCGGGCACAGCTATCGAGGCATCTGTCTTCATTTCTAGACGCTGGCCGCTGTGCCTCGTCTCTGCTCCTCTCCTCTCATGACTCTCTTTAACCTCTGCTTCCTCTTTGTTTCTCTTTCTGCGTTTTTTAAACCTCTTTTCTTTCAGAATCTCTCGTCGTCCGGTACTTGAGGTGTCCCACGTGGTCTCAAGTGGTTTCACTGGAACTGTTCTCTCTTCCATTTTCTGAAACGTCCAAGTCTTTGTGTCAAACTCAAATTGCTTCATTGGTTCTCCCTTATGCAAAAGTTTAAAATACAACAGAGGAGTCTTAAAGATCAAATGTGTTTGCTTACTTCACAAGATTATATATAAAAGCCAAAAAAAACTATGTAAATCTTGGAAGATACTTCTATAAAACCAAGAAGAAGGAAACAATGTCTCTAAATAACTTAACATAGTATGCAAATCAAACTCAATCCTCTCAAAAGATCTTAGACACAAAAAGTTGTGCAGCAAGGGAAGCAAGATAACCATCTAGGTTGCGATTATAGGCTGATATTAGGAATTTTGAGGTTCCTAAGTCAAATGATAGTAAAATGGAAGTAATATGTCGAACCAGCTCTGAGAGATTTCAAGCACTAAGAATGCAAGCACTTACTTAATCTAAATGCAACCAATGATTTAAAATGATTTCTGAAACAATAACTAACTATGATGACAAGATAGAACTAAATCGCAGTAAAATGAAAGACTTTCTTTTATATGATAAAAGAGAACTCATGGGCATGGGAACATGATTTCGGGTGATCAAATATCAAACAAAGATGGCAAATGATGAATCAAACAAATGACCTTAAGCCTAACACACAATCCTAAGCAAGCTCTATGTCTAGATGAATGCTCATTTGCTAACACATCTCAAACATCAAATCTATTTGGCTGAATGATATGAAAGCAATCATTAAGAATAGGTTTATTAGCTATCTAACACTCTTAACAACAAATATCTTTGGCAAGATGCATTAAGAGCCTAGCAGAGTTGTCTCAGACACTTCAACAAACACCTTTTGGGTGGAAAATGTCTAGAGATCAACTTTCGAATGATCAGATCAAAAGAGTCTGTAAGAACACTCTACTAGCAAGGCTTGAGATTGATCTACACTAAAAACATCCTTGATCTGACCAAATCACCCTAATCTCCCTAACCCATGAATTCAAAAGAGAACTACTCACTAATCTTCATGAGAAATCTTAAACTCATACTGGATTTCAGATTAAACATGTAGATGAACACATGTAATCAATAAGAAACCAATAACAAAAGAACAATCAATCCAAAAGATGAACTTTCCAAGAGTATTTGGTGGTTTTTCTCTTCAACAAAAGATAATCTGCCCAAAAGTGGCTACAATAGGTCTTAAACTTAGGTTTTTCAGAGTGCCAGACGACATAAGTAATTGCAAATAGGTCCTTGAATAAAAAAGAAATCGCAAATAAGAAAACACGCAGCGACCTCCGCAGGTCGCTCCAGCACGTCGCTCTGGGCTTGGGAGCGACCTCGGATGGTCGCTGCGAGAGATCGCTCCGGAGTGATTTTTCTCGTCTTCGAGCCGTGTGAAGCCGAGCGACTTGGAGTGGTCGCTCCAGGTTTGGTCGTCAAGATCGCTCCGGGTGGAGCGAGGTCTCACAGCGATTTCTGCAGGTCGCTCCAGGCTCCTCTCGTCCAATCATCCTCCTTTTCACATCTTTTGAGCTCCAAATGCATCCCAATGTTTCCAAAAAACTCCATATGATGCTCCAATACCTGATAGAGACTCATGTATGCAAAATGCAACCTAAACATGGCTAGAATCTAACCTACATGATGAAAATGCATGAAAAGGAATGGATGAAACAAAGCAATTATGCAAGATATCATAGGCACGATCAGCTTCTCCTTTAGGAGTAAGAGGTTTATGAGCTTCATCTTTCTTCAGTCCTTCATCTCCTTCATCAGCCTCAGATCAACTCTTTGGCGACTCTGGCTGCAAAGTCCTCCTCTTTTGTGGCATTGAGCCTTGTAATCCGCCTATATCTGCATTCCCTAATCTAACACAATGAACAATAACAAAAAGTGAGAAAACAGAAACACAATGAACAATAACAAAAAGTGAGAAAACAGAAAACATTTCTATTTCAAGATATGGAGAGAAGAGTTTTTTTTAATACTTTTGAAAAGCGAAAGACTTGGCGCTTAGATCTTCAGACCGACGAGAAACAGACCGATCTTATTGTTTTGTTGTTATCTTAAGTAGAAGCTTCATTAGCCATAATAACTTCTCTTATACTTGCGGCAGCTTTTAGTTCTTCATCTTTACTTGCGCGGTACGCTTTGTTTGTATGAGCTGCTTTCTTGCCTATATCCACAAGAGTTTTGGCCTCCTCCACCACTCCTCCTCCTCCTTGGTTTGTGTCGTGGCACGGAGAAGGTAGATGAGGAGTTCTCGGAGAAGGAGGTTGAGTAAACGTGAGCTCGCTGGATTTGTAGTAATATATTTCAGTGAAGATATTGTTTCCCATGCGTATGCTGAAGAGAGATTCGTTGGAGAGAGTGCTCCATTCAATGGGAGCTGTTGAGATTGTTCTTTCGAAAACGTGTGGAGGTATTCTGCAAGGAGGTGTTGTGGTTGTGTAGTTTGTAGATCTCTCCATGATTTGTGTTAGAGGTGATTGATTGTTTCTCAGATTCTGATCAGGTCTTGGTTCTGCTTCTATGGAAGAACAAGAAGATGAAGAAGAAGACGACGAAGAAAGTCTTAGGGTTGGATCTTCTGCTTCTGGTTTAGACGGGGGGTTGAAAAAGTTGTGCTTGTGTCACGTTTCCATGATTCCAAAATAAAAATTCTGCCAAAAACTTCAATCTACAATGCGAGGATGAACAAGACAAGGATGTTTCAGACGATAAGGATGAAGACGAAGAACACAGGCAAGAAGATGTCTATTTATAGAACTACTTGAGAGTATATGTGTCACGCCTATTAGATTGCTACGAAGCATAGGTCACATCCTCATTGAAGTGGAAGGCGATGAGACGAAAGAACAAATAATATCTTTGCCAATTTCTGGGAGTCATGCTTATATATTCCGTGTAAGTGTACGTCATTACAACTCCAGTTGAAATTTTTGATTATTGTGAAGGGAAATGCAAGAAACATCTAATGTGGTTGCAACATGCAACATGGCACACACACAGCAAAGTACCACAATGGAATTGACACAACAATGTATATCCCATCATTAGACCAGATTACAGATAACTGACCTTAATCAAGGTAATTTAGGATGACAAACTTTTCATCGTGTGGTTAAAAGCATCAACACCACTTAACCAACCTATTCTCCAAGGAGAATCAAAAGAGAGTAAAGCGAGTATTACCAGCATAGTGGTCACATAGCATACAAAAAGACTCATGCGGAAAGATTCCATGAAGACTGCATCTTCAACTCCATCTTATGGTTCTTCTGATACATTGTTACTACAACTTCTACCTGTAGCTGCTTTCGTCTAAAGTGTTAAACTGTCTTCCCTGTGGAATGACGCCGGAGAGATTGTTGTAAGAGACATTGAAGACAGCAAAGACTTCTCATCTCTGTTAGTTGTGATGAAATTGGACCCTGTAAACTGTTGAAAGAAAGGTCAAAGGCTCTCCATATTCTCTAGTTTGGAAAAACTTTTTGGCAGGGCACCTGATAAACTGTTGCGTGAAAGATTAAGCGCATGTAGTTCCAAAAGATCTCCAAGCTTGTCCGGGATCTCACCACCGAGCTCATTTTCTGAGAGGTCCAACCCAAACATATATCTGAGACTTCCTCCCATGTAAGTATCGTAGCGTTGTTCTGCTGTAAATTTTATTTTGGTCTGGACGGCAGTGGTGTACTCCATAGTAAAAGGGTCTAACACACGCGGAGAGTTGTAATATCTTCTTGAATTTTTGGGGGTAATGCCGTCACTTTCCATACCTATACTATCAAATCTTATGTGAAAGTCGTAATCAGATGTCTCAGAGTCTTTTCCTTTAAGGAATGATGTTATTCTGGTTTCGGAACTTGTTAACCAGCTAAGGCCCAAGAAATGCCAAAGACCAGGGGGAAGCCAATGTGTAACAAGTGGGGCACTATTTGGGATATATTGTTTGGGTTTAGGGTTTAGTATTTGGGTATATGGTTTGGGTTTAGGGTTTGGGTTTAGGGTATATGGTTTGGGTTTAGGGTTTAGTGTATATGGTTTGGGTTTCAGTTTTGGGTTTAGGGTATATAGGTTAGGTTTAGGGTATAGTGTACTCTCTACAAACCCTTCATCTTTTTCAACCTTTTTATTTTTTTCATCATCTTCATAATTGTACTATATATTGGACAAATATAGTATAGTATGATATCTAGTGTTGTGTTAATTATCTCTCACTCGCGGAGAAGGAGAGCGTTGTCTAGTTTTGTATCAAATTGACACAGCTTTTCATGCATGACTATATTTTTCATATATGGTATTGCTATGAATATTAAGCAAATTGACCCATCATTCATAATTACAATTTTTTAGTTGCAATGTAAAATCTTTTTTTTTGATCAAATTGCAATGTAAAATCTAAGTACCATATTTTCAAGAGGTGTTTAGCTTCAAGAAAATAGAACAACTAAAATAAAATATTAGCCCATACAGGGAAAATGATTTATAGATATACCTTACATATCATCAAACTAGCTAGACACTAAATACAGACTCGGATAAGTCCCGACTTCGAACCTCTTCAAAGGGATGTAGCAAAGAAAGATTAAAAGAGAACTCTCTCTGAGGTACAAATCACCAAAGGAAACCTTGGTTACCCGTCTGCTTGTACGATTGCACCCCACCACCAGTAATTGCTCTCTGTGTCATTAGTCCAAGTAAGGTAAACATACTCAGATTGTCCTTCTTCAGAATTAGAGATTGGCTACTTCTTTAGATCCAACAAAGCTTTCCTTTCTTTCTGAATACAGCGTTTGTATCCATGTAGCAGTATCATCACCCATAACAGTTTTGACCCCAAGAACACCTTCTCTTCCATTACAAATTTGATGCAACAACAAAAAAAGAAAGTAAATGAAAGAAACTCATAAGCAATGTGAGACAGTGATTTCAATGCAAATACCTTAGCATCTATTACTATAAGTATTCAACTTTTTTTTAATACAACTTTCTTTCATTAATTTCAACTTGCTTACTACAAATTCTAGAGGAAATTATCCATCATCTTTGATTAAAAAGATAAACTACAACAGCATAACATAAATGGATAAGTCTTCAAAAGAAGAAGATGATAGCAAACTCAAGACGATGATTGAATGCATCGATGTAGCCTTCACAACATTGTCGGACATCAGAGAAATAATCACCTTAAATTGTGACGTTAACACCCAGTCCGTATCTCGAAATATCGTCAAAACGAAGTCCGCTGCATTTTCAGGTCCGAACAGACTGTCGCTACACAAGATAACAAGAAGGTTATAAATATGGATGGAACTTCCATTTAAGGTTGGAAAGAAAACACTCTTTAGAAAGGAGGTAGTGGGATAAAATAGTTCTCTTCTCCAAAGAGGAAAAGAGGTAAATTTTGATGAAGATGATCCTGATAAACTCTTCACACAAAAGAGATAAGATGTATGTAGAACCGTTTCGGTAAAGATTTCAGTGACACCACCAAAATTCTTTAGGCAATTAACCTTTATGAATATGTTGATGAAGATGATCCTGATAAATTCTGTATGAATATAGAAAGTATTCAACTTTCTATATTTCAAAAGAGAAATAGGATTTTTTTGTCACAGTAAGATACTAAGAGAATTCTAGTACGAATCAGCAAAAGCCAAGTTGCGAGTATCAATCCAATGTGGCACCCCGGTGTTAAGATATGAGAAAACGTGTTTCCTTGTTCGAGCTTCTCTTCCCAGGAAGTCAGCTTGGGTGTTAATGGATCTTTCTTTGTAGACTATTTGTCCGTCTTGATAGGACGCTCATAGAGTTCTAAACTCGTTGAGTTCAGCTGAAAAGACTGGTCATTCTTCAGGTGACTCGATCATTTTGAGCAACTTTTGGGAGTCAGTAACAAAATAGTTGCAGTACCGATGATGGTGAGACCAACATTTCAAAGCCCAGACCAAACTTTTTTAGTTCAGTGTGTAATGGCGAGAGTTGCTTGTGACAGCTTTGAAGCCTAAGCAAGTCTATTAATCCATCTTGTAGCTGTAAGATCCATCCTAATCCACTCGTAGTGTCCTAATTTTTCCACGATGTATCCACCCTACATATGAATGTACGTATTTCGGGAGGGTTCCTTGGTATGCATCAAAGGTGCTTTCACCTGTTTCAATCTCCTCGTTGGCCAGAAACCATGCATTGCATTCTCGTGTCGCCAAATCGATAGTATCTCTAGGTGAGAAATCACGTCCGTTAAATAACTTTTCATTTCGAGCGTTCGAGATATACCAAATAATCCAGGGAAAAGCCCTGGTTAGATCCTCTATATTTCCCCCAGTGTTGGATCTTAAGAGGAGGTAAGCTATGTTGGTATAGAGGTTTTCTGAAGGGAAAACTTCTGGAGCCGATGGAATCGTTGAGAGAGCCCAGCATTACAGTGCTAGAGGGCATCTAAAGATCATATCGCTGATTGTTTCCTCCGCATAGCCATATCTGGGGCAGCTAGGATTGTTCCCAATGTGTCTTTTGAAAAGTCTTTCATTAACTGAAATAACTCCCGAAAGAATTTGCCACAAAAAGTGGCAGAACTTTTTTCCGGTTCTAATTTTCCAATTTTTTCCTTCAGTGGATTGAGTGAGGGTAACTGATTCCTAAACTCAGTTTTCTCATTTGGTTTTTGATTTTGCAAGCATATAGTCTGACTTGACTGAGTATTTTTCAGAGACTGTTAGATTCCATCACTATCCATCTCGGATGGGGTTCTTACTGAGATTTAGAGTTCGATCTAGAGGTATGTCATTGGGGTGGAGCACATTCCTGATTTTGGTGGTGTCTCATTCCTATCTCACAGGGTCAATTAGATCCGACACTTTCAAATTTGGGTCATAGTCCTGCGTTA
Organism: Raphanus sativus; assembly: GCF_000801105.2. Lineage (NCBI taxonomy): Eukaryota > Viridiplantae > Streptophyta > Magnoliopsida > Brassicales > Brassicaceae > Raphanus > Raphanus sativus. The sequence goes on along the minus strand of NW_026615394.1, from coordinate 18,441 downwards.
TCGTAGGAGTCTTTGCGGGTCTCATCCGGTATCCACGGGTCTTGCCAAACAAGTGTATCTTCTCCTGTTGTGATTGTACGTCTAAGGCCTTTGGTAAGTAGCTCTTTTGCAGCCATAATGCTTCTCTAACCATAGGACGGTCTCGAAGCTTTTGGTGCTTTGAATGGGTGCGAATTTCGAAAGTATCTTTCTTTAAGTACTCGTGTAAGTAGGGAATTTGGTTTTTGTTTCAGTCGCCAAAGTTGTTTAGTCAATAAAGCTATATTAAACTCTTCAGATGATCGAAATCCAATCCCGCCTTCTTTTTTAGGGAAGCAAAGTTTGTCTCATGCTATCCAGTGCATACCTTTTGAGTTGGGGATAGAGCCGCACCAAAATTTAGAGTTTGCACTAGATATCTTTTTACATAGTCCTTTGGAAAAGATAACGCGACATTGAGAATGTCGAAATGGCTGATGCTACAGATTTTATCATAACTTCTTTGCCGGCTCTGGAAAGATATTTTGCCGTCCATCCGTTAACTTTTTGATGAACATTGTCTTGTACATAGGCGAAGGCCTTGGTTTTGGAACTATGAAAATGCTCTGGAATACCTATATATTTTCCATTGCTGCTTTCATTGGTGATGCTTAGAATATTCTTCAAGTTTGCCATATTTCTTAAATATTCTTCGAAAGAGAAATAGGATAAAACCCCAAAAATGTTAATTGTGTATTTCTATATTTCTTTGTGTCAACTACCGCCACCAACCTGTCTGAATTATTATCTACTAATAGTGGACTGACATTTTGATTATAAAAATAGATCTCAAAATCTTTTTCTTCTACTTAAAGTAAGCGTACATGAACCAATTGGGTCACAGACAAGACCGAAGCAATCAGATTGATCGAAGAGATCGTCATGATTCTTACAAGTAAGCTTCTCAGCTTCAACGACTTTTTATTTGTTTTTTGGGTTTCTCATTGCTCATCTTTACAGAATGCTTGACATTGATATGGCTATCTCTGCTCACTGTGTGTGCTGGAAGGACATTACACCCACTCCCTTGTAAAGGAGGTCAAGGCGCGAAGCTGCCGATTCAGACTTCACGTCCTTATAACATTGCACACAGAGGTTCCAATGGAGAGATTCCAGAAGAAACTGCAGCTGCATACTTGGTATACCATTGATCACTTCTCTATCTGATTTGAGTATCTTGGCGTATTACTGCCATGGCTATTTCTAGTTTGTCTTGTTGAAGTGAATCTTCTTCTTTGGACAGAGAGCAATTGAAGAGGGTGCAGACTTCATAGAAACAGATGTCTTATCAACCAAAGATGGTGTGCTTATCTGTTTCCATGATGCCATCCTTGACGAAACAACCAATGTTGCCAGCCACAAGGAGTTTGCTGATCGTAATAGGACTTATGAGGTCCAAGGATCCAACATGACTGGCTTTTTCACTTGTACGTTCCACCCATGATTCCTTCTTTTATTGTTTTATACCTGAGTGGATGCATCCCAATAGGTTGTCTTTGATTTTCTTACAGTTGATTTTACTCTCAAAGAACTCAAGAAACTAAGGACAAAGCAGAGATACTCTTTCCGGGACCAACAGTACAACGGTTCGCTAGACTGTCTTTACTGGACTTAGCTGTTGGAAGAAACAACAAAAAGAAAAAAAAAATGCTTGGTAATGGAAACATCTAACTCCAAAGATCCCTTGTTTGTTTTTTTTGCAGGAATGTACCCTATCATTACATTTGAAGAGTTCATTAATATTGCTCGGGATGCTCCACGAGTTGTCGGTATATATCCTGAGATTAAAAATCCAGTTCTAATGAACCAGCATGTGAGTTACACTACAAGCTTTACTTCTACTTTCACTGCAGAAACGTTATAACTTTTTCGGCTTTTATCTCCTTTGAAATCTCTACCACGGTGTATAATATCCACAGGTCAAGTGGCCTGGTGGTAAGAGATTTGAGGATAAAGTGGTGGAGACACTTAAGAAGTACGGATATGGAGGCTCATATTTGTCAAAGAAGTGGTTGAAAAGACCATTGTTCATTCAGTCATTTGCTCCATCTTCACTTGTGTACATATCAGATTTGACAGACTCGCCAAAAGTCTTACTAATAGACGATGTTACCGTGCTAACAGAAGACACCAACCAGGTCCATCATCTGCTCTGTCTTCTTATTTTTTTTATTGCTCCCAAAAGTTCTTATAATTTTGCTTTAAGTGATTTGATCAAATCTTTCCTGCAATTTCTAGACTTACGCAGAGATCACATCAGATGTGTATTTCAATTACATAAAGCAATATGTTGTCGGGATTGGACCGTGGAAGGACACAGTTGTTCCAGTAAGTAACAGTTACATTCAAGCCCCTACGGATTTGGTCAAAAGAGCACATGCGCATAATCTACAGGTCCGTTTGAAAACTCCCCCTGAGATGTCTGTAACATGTTACTAACTTGTTAAACATATGTCCTTGGCGTTATAAAACGTAGGTGCATCCATACACGTACAGGAATGAAAACGAGTTCTTACACTTAAACTTCAGCCAAGATCCATATAAGGAATATGAGTACTGGATCAATGAGATTGGTGTAGATGGACTCTTTACCGACTTCACTGGTAGCCTCCATAACTATCAAGAATGGACATCTCCATTGTCCGAAACTTCCAAGTCTCCAAGACAGCTCTTGACTCAAATTGCTTCATTGGTCCTCCCTTATGCAAAGGCTTGATACACCCACAGTGTAATCCATTGTTTCTCATTGTCTTTTACATCATTCTTAACAAATAAGAAACAGAGGAGTCTTAAAGATCAAATTTGTTTACTTCACAAGATTATACATAAAAGCCAAAAAAAACTATGTAAATCTTGGAACATACACCAAGAAGAAAGAACACACTTTCTCTAAATTATAACTTAAGAGATAGTAAACACCTCAAAACTCAATTTAGACACAGAAAGTTGTGCAGCAAGGGAAGCAAGATAACCATCTAGGGTTGCGGTTACATGCACAATCAGCTTCTGCTTTAGGAGTAAGAGGTTTATGAGCTTCATCTCCTTCATCAGCCTCAGACGAACTCTTTGGCGACTCTGGCTGCGAAGTCCTCCTCTTTTGTGGCGTTGAGCCTTGTAATCCGCCTTTATCTGCATTCCCTAATCTAACACAATGAACAATAACAAAAAAGTGAGAAAACAGAAAACATTTCTATTTCAAGACATGGAGAGAAGAGTTTTTTTCTTTTTTTTTTACTTCTGAAAAGCGAAAGACTTGACGCTTAAATCTTCAGACCGACGAGAAACAGACCGATCTAACTTATTATTTTTGTTGTTGTTGTCTTTATTAGAAGCTTCGTTAGCCATGATAACTTCTCTTATACTTGCGGCGGCTTTTTGTTCTTCATCTTTACTTGTGCGGTACGCTTGGTCAGTTTCAGCTGCTTTCTTGCCTATATCCACCGGAGTTTTGGCCTCCTCCGCTACTCCTTCTCCTCCGTTTGTGTTGTGGCGCGGAGGAGGCATATGAGGAGTTCTCGGAGAAGGAGGTTGAGGAAACGTGAGCTCGCCGGATTTGAAGTAATCAATTTCAGTGAAGCTATTGTTTCCCATGCGGATGCTAAAGAGAGATTCGTTGGAGAGAGTGCTCCATTCAACGGGAGCTTTTGAGGTTGTTTTTTCGAAAACGTGTGAAGGGATTCTGTAAGGAGGTGTAGTAGGAGTAGTCGTGGTGTCGTTTGTAGATCTCTCCATCATTTGTGTTGGAGGAGATTGATTGTTTCTTAGATTATGATCAGGTCTTGGTTCTGCTTCTATGGAAGAACAAGAAGAGGAAGAAGAAGACGACGAAGAAAGTCTAACGATTGGATCTTCTGCTTCTGGTTTAGACGTGGGGTTGAAAAAGTTGTGCTCTTGTGACGTTTCCATGATTCCAAAATAAAATACTGCCAAAAAACTTCAATTTGCAATGCAAGAATGACGAAGACAAGGATGTTTCAGGGGAGGACAATGAAGACGAAGAACACAAACAAGTATATGTCTATTTTTAGAAAGTTTTGACGACAAGAAAGAGAGTTTTTTGTATTTTGAATCATGAGGAGATTGGTAGTTTAAAGGACACGCACGCGTCTAGGCCTCTTTCTATATATTTACTGGTGATAACAATAATAATTGTTACCCTAATTTAATCAACTATTTTTCGACATGGCGCCTAAGTAAAGCTCGGTTCGAAAATCGAAATAGTACTGGAAGTTTTCAAGAATGCGGCATGGGAAGGTTCGACGGGAGAACTACGTACACCTGAAAAGGGCATAATGTACAGCTCGAATTTGGGCAATACAAGCTTGCTCGGCCTTGGGATACAATCACACAAGAAAATCGTTTTCGAAGGAGACAACGCAATAGTGAATTCCATACTCAGTACTATTGTGGTGTGGCTTCAAGTCCCCATAGATAATATTAAAGCTTGGGCTGCAAGTTTCCAGAAATCGTGTTTCAACATAGGAAATGAACTGCAATTGTTAATACATTAACTCAAAATGTGATTACTAGTTTTACTCAATGGGATTTATTTCATTGTTGTCATCCTTCCCTAAAACATTATTCAGTACCGAACTGACCAAGGTCTATGTAACAGTTTCAGCCGATAAAGGATGACAATCTATTTCTCCCTTGGAATAAACATATAGCACCACATTTACAGACTTATGTATTGAATTAAGAGTTTTAAGTGATTTTAGTTTTTCAATGAAATATTCTGTTATTCAACTAATGATTTCTAAATATTTTCTCAAATCTCCTTACTATTATTTGAGGAGACCACTAATCAAATTAACCTTTTGCTCATGTGTTTATTACATACTAGTGGTTTTCCGGCGTTACGCGCCGAGTCTGTATGTTTTATTCTTACATGAATTTATAATTTATTATATGATCTTAGTAATTAAAGAGAATATGTTAAAAATATGAAAATGAAAATATGTTAAAAGAAAATGATATTTTTTCCTAATATTTTTGATAGTGGTTAACGAACGTAGTATATTACTTTGTTTGAAATTGTTTAGTTCAAAGACAAATAACATAAGTGGCTGTTACTAATTAATTTAATAAAAATAGAATAAAAAGCTAATAGTCGTAACAAAGTTAATTTAGTTAGAAATAAAACAAAGTTGATATTTTATTTAGAGAACATACTTATATTATTAATTATTAGAATACTTATGAACTATTAAACTTGTACTAATATATGTAGTTCAAAGAATAGAAAGACAGAATAAGTTTCATATTTTATAAATTTTATAAAAAAATAAGGGTGAAGTATCAATTTTGGTAAACTAATTGATGAGTATTAATATATATTTTTCAGATTACGACGTTTATTTTTTAAATATGGAGGTGTGAGTTGTATGTGTTAATTTAGTTTGAAGGCCTCTAAAAAATATGTATTTTAAAATAAGAAACATAAATTTATTTTCTATATTAGTTTTGTTATAATGGAAGATTATGTCCGTCTGTTAACGAAATTCTTGTTTGTCTACCCTTATTTGCAAATATCAACGAATCTTGATAAATTTAAATATATTTTTTAGCTAAAAAATATAAATGTTTGGTAAACTCCTCTATTTAGTGGACAAATTCTATTTTAACTGGAGTGGAACATTTCACCAAATCTTCCACTGCTTCCAATTCACTTGTTAATTTGTATGACCATTGAGGAACTTGTTTATTGATTTCATGGAAATCAATAAAACCCCACCTTCCGAAGATCTCTTCCTTCTCTTCGGGATCGAACATCAATTGCAACGATTCGATAAACGGCTCATTGGGATAGATGTATATGAATACCCCCCCCCCCCCCGAGAAACGTATTCAGAGGCTTTGGCCTCGTACGGCTCGAGAAAAAAAATGCAATGAGTAGAAGTCTTAACAACATATCAACTCCAACAGCTTGCCTTTTTCTTAACATTTCAGGCTTGCCAAAATTGTCGTATCCTAGTCTTAACAACATCTCTATACCGGCTTGTCTTTAACTCCGAGCAATAAAACTGGGACTTCGACATTGAATCTGAAAATGGAAGTAAAAGGATTCCCACCCGAGCTCTCACACCGTCTATACATACGCAATGAAGCTGAGGAAGCATGAATTAAATAAGTATTCAATATGAGAGAGTGAGATGAGTGAGATTTCTGGATTCATGAAACGGTTACGTCGATTGTGTCAAAGAGGTGAATTGTAGAGGTCCTATTCTCCATCGTCAACATCAAATTCTAAGAACCCTGTGAAAGCAATGTTCTGAATTTGATTTGGATACAGAATCAGACGATTTACCGGGTCGTTGGGTCAAATGGATCAACCGCTGATTTAATATGAATTTAAATTTATTATATAATAATATATTAGCAATGAAAATAAATATATAAAAACTAAAGTTAATATTTTAAAATGTTTTTTAAACATCAAAATAATAGTTTTATAAAATTACTACATTCCATCAAATATTTTTTCTTTGTTCTTAAATTTTGGATTTTTTACAAAAAACCTAAATCCGATTAATATTGTCAAAAAAAAAATTTGATTACATTGGGTTACCAAATCTACCGGTTCAACCGCGTATCCGGATCGGATTCAAAACACTGTTATAAACTCGTGGACATTTATGAAAGAAAGTTTAAAAATTCAATGCCTTTCACAATTAACACCAATTAAAACCCATTAAATATAAGTTAGAGCAAATATTTTAATGGTTAAAAAAAATGCCACATGGCATTTTTCCCCATAAGGAGATAAAAAGCATACTTTATATATAAAGATGTGCCATTTCCTATGTGGCATCTCCACATTTCACCTCACACCATTTTTTCAAAAGCCCATCTTTACCTAGAATATTTACCTCTCATGCCATTATAATGGACATATGTTATATTGAAAAGTGAATAAATGTTATTAATATCCAGCATAACTTATTGCCTAGAATGCTTTTTGTCGAATTGATGTGCTTATTTTTAGTGTCCAATGCTTTACGTTCATGCTAAACCATAAACTACATCTTATATGCCTCTTTTATATTTTATGTTTATACAGAAGTTAATAGTTATAATGCTCGCAGGAAATGACACTTTTATACGACTCTTTTATAGTTTATGTTTATACAGACAATAACATTATGTATACTTCTTTTATATTTTGGTGATGTATTCTTTCTCAACTTAAGTTATAATGCTCATACTAACATAATATTTTTTTTTTTGTTGCAACAAAAGAACATATATATATTTTTTCCAAGAACATATATTTTATATATTTATTGTTAATATAATGCTCATACTTATAATAGTGGTAATTGTCATATTTTCTACTTTATTTATATTTTATCCGTTTATCGTAATTTTTATATTTTATTATTTTTATATTTTATGTTTATCGTAATTTTTATATTTTTTTATTTTTATGATACAACCATAATCATATCCCAAAAAATGCCATTATTGAATATGAAATCTCGCAAATCATGAATATAAAATCTCCCAATTTGGTATGCGAGTCAAGGAATAATTATGTTTGTATCCTGAATATGAAATCTCGCAAAGCATGATTGATTTAGGATTCAGTCCCTAATCAGATCGCAATCTTTCCGTATTAACTCAATCACCACCTAATTGTTAGGCTTAATTGATATGATTAGCGATATTTCTTACACTTTTTCATGTTTGAGGCATATTCTTAGTTTTTAGTTACAATAATTATAAAAACTCTTTGTGACATTTGTTATAAAAAGAAAGCCAGGTGAGTAACGAACAACCCGTGGTTTTTCATTTCGTTCAGTCCCAACACAAATGGTTGTCTTTTGTTTTGTGTCTTTCAAAAACGTCCTCGATGGATCGCTTAATCCTCATATTCTGATTGGTAATTCTAATTTTTTTTGTTAATGAAGTATCAAATATTGTTTAAGAAGCAGCGTATTGTTATATAGTTTCTTTACTAATCCATTTTGGTTAACATAGATGTCATCGGACATGTTGTGCAAGTGGGTCGCATTCAGATGTTTTCAGTTAATGGAAAAGATATCCCGAAGATTTCATTGCTGATACGTGATGCAGAGTAAGTTCTATTTAAAAATCATATTCAAATTTTCGTGACTTAGTTGTTATTTTAGAAAAATACTTTTGATACACTTGCTCTATTACAGATTATTAATTTTTGAATTTTCAATGGTTTCTCAGTGATGTCCGTCTTCCAGTTGTACTGTGTGGAAATGTTGCCACTTAGTATTAATTACATATTATTGCAGCCGATAATCCCACCAAAATAAGGAATATAATAGAAATTATCGCAAGTAATCTGTAATCGGGGATTTCATCCTTTTGACCTTCCAAATTATGTTCTCAATTATTAATACAAAATAAGGGAAAGTTGAATGTTCTCTTGATCTCCATGCTAATTTAGCTCTAAATTTATTGCTCAATTTTAAAAAATAAGGCAAGTAAAGATAGGAGATGTCAGTTAAGTGTTTATTATATCAATTAACGCAAAAATTGATATTGTATTAGCATTAAACGTGATTGGATTAATTTTCGATTCGAATGCTACATTCCACTTTATAATTATCCACGACCATAACATATTATTTATTCAGTTGTTTTGTCGTGCTAACATTCGGTTAGTAACCAAACATGGAAAATATATATCATAAAATCTTGAATATCTTGATTCATTCCAAATTATAAATTTGGGACGATCAATTACTGATTTTTTTTATATCTTTAGTCACAATTGATAGGGTTTGGACTAAATATATACGATTCATATTTTATAATATTAGTTTTTTTTACGATTCTAAATTATACATGACATTTTTAGGGACTCGAAAATATAAACAGTTCACAATTATGTTCTTCTATTTAGTACATGACATTTATTTTGACGAATATTTTTGTATTTTATGGGATACGTGACATTTATTTGGGATAGACAATATAAGTTTTTTTATATTTTAATATCAAAATGTCGTATATAAAAACTTATGAGCAATCTTGAAAATTATAAAATACATTCAAAAATGATTTCCATATTAAATTTCTTGCGATCCCTAATTTTTTGCAAAAAAAACTTTTTTGATTACAAAATTATCATAAATGGTGACAAACATCAAGTTTGGAAATTTATATAATTATTTCCGATTAAGTTTAAGACGAATATCATTTAATGTGGACTACTTTAATTTCCGCCCTATGCATATAACACTTTCTATAAGTATATGAAAATCTACGATTATAATTTTATACAAAATTAATAGGATAATCTGATATATATAGTCACAACTGATAGATTTTGACTATATATACAATTCATATTTTTATAATATTCAACTTCTTTACGATTCATAAATGATATATGACAATTTTTAGGGACTGGAAAATATAAAATATTCATAATTATGTTCTTCTATAAAACTTTAGTACATGACATTTATTTTGAATAATATTTATTTTATTTTATGGGATACATGACATTTATTTTGGGACTGGAAAATATAAATTGTTTTATATTGTAAAATCAGAGTCATACATAAAAAAATATGAGCAATCTTGAAAATTTATAAAATACATTAAAAAAAAATTACATATTAATTTTCTTGCAATCCCTTCAATTTTGCAATAATATGTTTGATACAAAATTATCATAAATGGTGATAGACATTAAATTTGGAAATTTTATATATCTTTTCAATTAAATTTAAAGAACTAACCATTTTGGTGTGAAATTCCTTAATTTTGCCATATGTATATAATACTTTTTATAATTATCTTGAAATCTACAATTATAAACCTATATGAAACTAATAGGATAGCCTTATATATAGTCACAACCGATAGGGTTTTGACTATATATATACTATTCATATTTTATAATATTCAATTTATTTACGATTCATAAATGATACATGCATTTCTAGGAACTAGAAAATATGATTATAAAACTTTGGTATGTGACTTTTATTTTTATTAATATATTTTGTATTTTATGGAATACATGACATTTATTTTGGGATGATATAAACTGTTTTATATTGTAAAATCAAAATGTCATATATTAAAATTTATGAGCAATCTTGAAATATTATAACATACATTCAAAAAGGAATTCCCTATTAAATTTCCTGCAATCTCTTAATTTTTGCAACAAAATTTTTGATTACGAAACTATCAGAAATGGTGACAGACATTAAATTTAGAAATTCATATAATTTTTCCGATTTAATTTAAGGAGAAAATCATTTTTAATGTGGGCTTCCTTAATTTTCGTACTATACATATAATTATTTCCAATTATATAAAAGTCTGAACAAAATTGTCTGGAAATATACGAACAATTAGAGATTTACAACCTTACTTTGTTGACACATCTAGATATATCATGTGATGAGAAAAAAGATCGAACACATCCGAACCGTAGCCCTTAATCTCATGTCCCCTCCAGACTTTTTAATAAAAATAAATAAAAGATAAATAAAAAAGGCTCATATGTATTTGAGTCTAATGGATATTAAGGTTCGACAAAGGATCTCTTTTACAATTTTGAGTCCTAATAAGCCCATTAAATTTGAAAATTCATATCAGTTACTTTTTTTCTTTTGTTTTGCAACCTAATATTATTTACTTCAATTTATTTATATTATTTTACAATTTTTACTTCAAAACCATTATAGTTTAACGAAATATAACGATTTAACTTCGATAATAAGATAATTACTTTTTTGTCAAACATAATAAAATTATCGTTATCCGGATACTTCAGTAATTTTTTTTGTTGATTGAAAAATACAATAAACTTTTAATCTCAAATTAGTTTTTCTTGCATTAATCTCTATATCAACGTTATTTATGCTATAATCTATACCATGTATAATAAATATGTCACTATTTATGTTTCGATATCTATAGAGTAAAAATTATAATTTCTTTTAGTCCGTTCACTCCGCGCAGGGCGCGGATGATCACCTAGTCACATGTTATTCAATTTGAGATTTAAGTGAAGTCTTCAAAAATCATCTGAAATGTTCTGTTATTCAAGTAGTAATTCATAAAGACCAAATCAAATCTAGTGTTATTGAACACTATAATAAATTTTTGAAAGAGAAATATAAAATGGATTTGGGGAGACTTTACATCTTTTTATAGTTAAAAATAGTGATGATGAAATCCCACCTCTACGATAGTTATTTGGAGAGCTTTCAAAATTAAGGAGTTTTAAATATGTGAGAAGAGAAACATCGTTCAGTCTCTACCCCTTACGTCCTTCAGCCTCTTACAACATCATTGATTCTCATCTCCACAATTCTCAAGATCCTTCGCCTATCAGATCATAAACCCCTAATTTTAATGTTGTTCTCTTTATAAAACATGAACCCTAATTTTAATATTAGATCATCCCAGATTTTGTTGTGTTCAATGAAGATGAACCCGAGACTTCTTCTTACTCTGTTTGTCGTAACCTTTGTTGGAGTGAGGGTCACTATTCAGTATACCACATCTAAACAGTACTTGATATTTCAACATAGATCGTATAGCATGCAAACGAATAGAGGCAGTGATATTCATATGTTCCAACTCAATTATAAGGAGAAACCACATTCTAATTTTGCGATTAAAACCAGAGAGAATCTCCAAAACATTTCAAAACAGAGAAAAGAAAATGCTTTCGAATATCAAAAATACAAAATAACAAACTAGTGAACAAAAACCACAGCTAAAATAAAAGTTTTCTTCAGATGTTACTCGGATACATGAAGACTCTGACCCTCATACCCTGCAAAATGTAAGAAAAAAGATGTCTACTTTAAGAACCCCCAAGCAGAAGATTTTAACATATAAAACAAGATAATAATTTTGAAGGTGATTAAAGAATCTGATCAAGTTACCATGGACTTAGGAGGCAAGTTGGATGTGAATTTGGCACGGACAACACCGCTGTTACCATGAGGCCTTGTAACCTTTCCCCAGATGCAGCGGTAATGGCTACCGTTCTTCTTGGTCTTAGCCTTGTAGATGTAAGCCATCCTCTTTCCCTTGTACCATGTCACCTCCTCTGTAGTGTTGACCCCTTCGATCTGGATAAGGGATGTGTTTGGGTACTGGTTAGACTTCGACCTGCACAATAAATAAAAATGTCAGAGACCATTGGGACCGTATCAAATAGCTAGCCACTAGGCAGAACCCAGTACAACTTTCTAAGAAAATTTAGACAGCTAACTATTAGGAACAAAGTCTGGTATTAAGTTGAGAATTAGATCCTATCAGCTTGAGTTACATAAACTAAGCATCATTGTTCATTACATGATTGGAGCTAAATCAAGAACCAGTGAGCAGTATACAGTGAATATAATAGAGATTATAAAGTAAATGTGTCACCTTTTGTATCCCAAGATAGTTCCCCTGACGTAGAGTCTGCAATACAATCGATAAGACAATCAAGTGAGTAAAACAGGAGGCAAATGAGCAACCAAGATTTGAAAACTAGGGTTTATGCCAAACTTGATGAACAATAAGAGGAGAAGAAGAAAGACCTGACACGTTCTCCTTGGCGTCCCTTCACCATTTTCGCGTCGGCTGATTAACGCAAAGTCTGCTGCTAGTGATGAAAACGGAGAAGCCAAACACTGAAACATAACCACGAGTTTATAACGTGTTGCCCTAGTTCTCATCTTTAGATTTAGTTAATAATGGGCCTACGACCCTGAAAAAATTGGGCCCATTAAGATACAATTTAAAATGTGTTTCGTTTCCTTACCTATTAATGTGGTAGACTTGTAGTTTACTTCTCTTTCGTGTACTTGCTCTCCCGTGTCATCTTCAAGAACTGAGGTTACTGAACTGTGGGTCATGACTCATAAGCTGCCGTGTCTCTCTTTCTCCTAACATCTTCACCAGTTCAGCAGCTCTGAAATGACGACTGGATCATCGAGAGAAAGCTTATTGAACATTCTTCTTCTTCTTCCTTCGACTCTGGTCATCATTCTTGGGACTATCTTGTGTCGATTTTGTGAAAGTTTCCAAGGAAAAAATGGCATCGTTAAAACGCTAAAAAACCAATGCTGAAAATTAGCCAAAGTTCCAATGGTCTGAACACGTCCGGGAAGATTATGGCCAGCGAATATATAAGTAAACTGATTTTATTTCATCATAAGGTAGATTTTTTACAGCTTAACACCATTTGTAATATACTTCAAAGCCCACCAAAGAAGTCGATCCAGAAAGGATAAAAAACAGAGCACGAGTCTCTGCACACTCCAAAAGCTGAAACTAAAACACCTCAAAGAAAAAAACATTGGAGACACTTAACAGGTCAAAGACTTCAGTCCTCAACCATTTCCTCATCGTCTTCTATTTCTTCAATCCTCATCTTCTTCACAGCTTGAGCTGCATCACTTCTATTCGGCCCATTAGCAATATGAATCAACACATCTGACTTCTGTCCTGTCGTAGCGTTCACTAGCCCTCCATTCTTCTCAACACGGTACACAAGATCAGATCCACCACTTCCTGCATCTATGTAAACGGTGGAGTTCTCATCGATCTCCTCACGCACAACCATCTTTGACAACTCTGTCACCACCTTCTTCTCCATCCACCTCCTTATTGGCCTAGCACCATACACCTAACCATACAAACACAATATCGTCAGCCAACAGACAATACCATACAAGTGCATGATGAACGTTACAAGTAGGTTTAAGAGACTTACCGGGTCATAACTCTCAGCTAAGATGTAGTCTAAAGCAGCATCGGTGACTGCAAGAGCAACACCTCTCTCAGCAAGCCGGACAGCGACGTCTTTCATTTGGAGACGGGCTACTTTCCTCAACTGATCATGTGAAAGAGGATCGAACACCACAATCTCGTCAAGCCTGTTAAGGAGCTCCGGTCTGAAGTGCTTTCTCACCTCCTGCATCACACATTCCCGGGCCACTTGCATAGACACTTTCCCAGTTAGCCCCGAAAGTAGATGCTCTGCGCCAAGGTTTGATGTCATGATTATCACCGAGTTCCTGAAATCCACAGTCCTTCCTTGGCCGTCTGTCAATCTCCCATCGTCCAACACTTGAAGCAAAGTGTTGAAGACAGAGACATGGGCTTTCTCTACTTCATCAAAGAGTATTACACAGTAAGGTCGCCTCCTCACAGCCTCAGTTAATTGCCCTCCTTCCTCGTGACCAACATAGCTGAGACAAAAAGCAACCATGTAAGAAAACAAACTTCATGGAGAAAACATCTAGTCTTGAAAAGTATTAGGATAACGTATTTACCCAGGTGGTGCACCAATGAGGCGAGAGACAGAGTGTTGTTCCATATACTCGGACATATCAATCCGAACCAAGAGGTTTTCATCATCAAAGAGCTGCTCAGCAAGAGCCTTAGCAAGCTCAGTTTTGCCAACACCAGTTGGGCCAAGGAATAAGAATGATCCAGTTGGTTGTTGTGGCCTTCCAAGTCCTGTTCTTGACCTTAAGATCGCCTCAGCAACTGCGTTCACAGCTTGATCTTGTCCCACGACCCTCTTGTGCAACCTATCGCCAAGACCAATCAACCTCTCCTTCTCGTTCTGGCCGAGTCTTGTCACTGGAATCCCTGTCCAACGGCTCACAACTTCCGCAATGTGTTCTGGCCCAACGTTCTCGGTGAGCATCATATTCTCGTCAGAAGTTCCTTCAAGTTGAGCAATTGCAGATTCCACTTCCTGGATTGCTCCATATCTTAGGTCAGCAGCTCTTGCAAGGTCATATCTTCGTTCTGCCTCTTGCAAAGCAAACATGAGCTCTTCTCTTTTCTGCTTAAGCCGGCGAATCTCATCAATTCTCTCTTTCTCCTTTCTGTACTTCATCGTGAGAGGCTGTAACTTGTCCCTCAGGTCATCAAGCTCTTTCCGCACCTACAGATTCATAATTCAAGATAACAGGATCAGAGACCTATCCCAAAAGAAGATGTTAACTAACAAAACTCTATAGCAAACCAAGTTTTCTAGGATCTAGAATGTTATAATCTCAAGAAAGAAGAGAACTGTCTCATACCTCCACAAGCCGAGCTTTGCTGGCTTTGTCTTTTTCTCTTTCCAAGGCATGAAGTTCAATTTCCAGCTGCATCCTCTTCCTTTCAAGGTTATCAATCTCTTCAGGCTGACTATCAAGCTGGACTCTCACATTGGCACAAGCCTCATCCACCAAATCAATAGCTTTATCCGGTAAATGCCGACCTAATCAACCACACAAAAAACCACGTCATACCAAGAACAACACTACACAAAAGCCACAACATCTAACCCAAGACTAAAAAATCTCAACATACCAGTAATGTAACGAGCAGAAAGCTGAGCAGCATTGACAAGAGCCCGGTCCTGGATACGAACACCATGATGTCCCTCATACTTCTCCTTGAGCCCTCTCAGAATACTAATAGTATCAACCACACTCGGCTCAGCCACATAAACCTGTTGAAACCGTCTCTCAAAGGCAGCATCTTTCTCAACATACTTCCTATACTCTTCAAGCGTCGTAGCGCCAATACACCGAAGCTGACCTCTAGCCAACATAGGCTTAAACAGATTCGCCGCATCCATGGACCCTTCAGTCTTCCCAGCGCCGAGAACCAAATGAATCTCATCAATAAACAAAATCACTCCCCCTTCAGCTTCCTCAACTTCTTTCAAAACCGCTTTCAACCTCTCCTCAAACTCTCCTCTGTACTTAGCACCAGCGACCAACGCCCCCATGTCCAAAGACACCAACCTCACATCAGTTAAACTATTAGGAACATCTCCCTTCACAATCCTCTGCGCTAAACCTTCAACAACAGCCGTCTTCCCAACCCCTGGCTCCCCAATAAGGACAGGGTTGTTCTTCGTCCTCCTCGAGAGGATCCTAACGACTCTTCTAATCTCCTCGTCACGACCGATCACAGGATCAAGCTTCCCCGCCTCCTCAACCAAATCTCTCCCGTAAGTCTTCAACGCTTGGAAACTCGTATCACCACAAGCACTCTCAACCACCTTCTTCTTCCCTTCCTTCCCGCGAAGCTTCTCGACCTCGGCCTTCACCTTCGCCGCGCCAACGCCGACCTCGCTCAACAGATCACGTATCTGAGAATCCTCGAGAAGGCCGATGATGATCTGATCGACGGCCAAGTGAGTGTCCCCGCGCGACTTCTGGGCGGATTGAGCTCTGCGTATGACCTTGACGAGGCTCGAGCTCGCGGGGACGTCGTCGGGAGGAGGGGACTGCGAGGGGAGCTTCTTCAAGGCTTGGCTGATCACTCTCTCGGCGGATTGCGCGGCGGTTACGCCGCCTCCGGCTGCGGCGGAGATCGCTTGAGGGAATATTCCGGCGGGGTCGGAGATCAACGCTCCGGCTAAATGCAGAGGGGTGATTTGAGCGTGGCCTGCGTTTACGGCGAGCTCGTGAGCGGCGGCGATCGTTTCGTTTGTCTTGTGTGTGAATTTCTCTGGATTCATCTTTTGAGTCTTCTCTTCAGTTAATCAGAATCAAGCAAATCGTTGTGAATTGATTTAATGAAACTTTGTGATTTTTTTGCGAGAGAAGAAGGAGGCAGGTGAGGTGTTTTTATGGGAATGGGGTTCATTCTCGAAAGATGGAGAATTCTCTTCGTCTTCTCTTTCGTTTAGAACTCGAAGGTACTAGAGAGTTCATCGCAAGTGAGTGAGAGAAACCATTTTAACTTTTTTTGCTATATGATGCCACGTGGAATTTTCTTGTTTTATCGGTGCTCTTCTCTAATTAATCCTTTTTCTCTATTGGGAGACCTTTTAAAACTGTACGGCACAGAAAAGGAATCTTCTACGAACTAAAGGAGTTAAATGCAAATCTCAGAAGTTCTAGTAAATATTATAGTTGATATTTAACAAATAGTCCATTTCCTGAGTGATTTTTCTATCCCACCATATCTTGATACTATCCTCTCTGTTCTTCCTTGTATATTAGAAACTGTCTCAGTGCTACAGTGCATGCCAATTGCCAAAGGCTTGCTTCACAAAGCTAAGTCTTTTGGTATCGATGTCACGGACTTGAAAATTATTTAGCTTGATAAAAATCTCTCTTTAAGAATGATGGAACTATTGGATTTGGCCACAGTGATAGCAATAGTGATGGATGAAGACACCAAAGCAATAACCATCATTATTATTTACAATCGAGGAGTAATCATTGATTACCATCATGAAAGAAGATGGTCCTAAATTTATATCATACAGAGATAGTTTGAAATCAAAGTCCTCTCTTCTTCTAGTATAAACTGAATATAACAACGTTTGACACTATAGTTCATGTTCCTTACAAGTCAAGAAACACAAAGGAACAAACACACAGTACAATGAGTTAAGCTGAAATCTCTCTGATCAGCCAGTTTAAGCTTGGGAAAGCGAAATAGAGGACTAGAAACGACGGGACAGCCAACGCAATAGTGACAAATAAATAGACCCCGAGAACCGCAGCACTCACAGGGATCGCATATAAAGCCATCAACAGGAACATGACTACCAAAGGAAACTTAGCCAACGAACGAGCGACAAGAGCTATTGACTTACATATATATCCATGAACTCTCCCACTTCTCAAGTACCCTCTGGTCACATCTGAAGCGTTGTTACACACTCCATCATCACACCTCTCTCTCTGCTCTGAAGCGACGACCCTTTTGTTGTCACTGCGCGAGCCATTCATGCTTTCGACCATCCATAAAAGGTAATAGTTCTTCGAAGGAAACTTGATGGCTCCATGCGTACTAGCCTTAAAGAGAGCATATTTGCACCAAGGGCAAGTAACGAAGAAGGGAAGCTGGAACGGAAAACCTGAGGATTTGATCACAACGGCACGTTGAAGCCCCAAGAGACAATACTTGCAGATGGTGTGACCACACCATAAGACATAAGGAACGTTCTCAAAGACGTTGAACGGTTCCCAGCAAATGGGACACTCTAGTCTTTCTTCCTTCCTTGTCTTTCTTCCATCATCTAGAGGAGCTTTTATCGGTTCTATGACAGTATCTTCTCCATTGATTTAAAGCCTTCTTCATTGGGTTTTGAAGTTAAATTCCACATAACAAATGGTGATGCCTTTGTTCTTGCACAACCCTTCAAAGAAAGAAGATGTAAAAGAATGATGAGTTAAAGAAGACTGAACACTAATCTCTTTTCAGCATTAGAGAGATATGGTAAGCTAAAAGACATAGATAATATCTCAGACCCAAAGTTCACAACCGAACCTACAAAGAGAACAGAGTATACCACGAAGCAAGAAATGTCTCTGTTTTTTTGCAAGAGTTTATCTAGTCATTAAGAGATATGGATAACTGCAAAGAAATATCCAAAACTCTGAACGGTGCCTTTCTTGACTAAAACCAATGCGAAGAGACACGCGTCATAAAATCACGGTGACACTG
>NW_026615393.1:0-76366 GCF_000801105.2 Raphanus sativus | reverse complement strand
TATTCATGGATTTATATTTATTTTATAAATATTGATAATGTAAAATATTTTTTCCAAAACTAATTAAAAAAATATTTATTAATGATGATTATATAAATTAGTGAAATCATTTTCTAATTTATCGTAATTATTATATTAAAAAAACTAATCTAAACGTTATATCTTATGTGATATGTATATGTTATATATATATATATATAATTTAATATTATTTAATATTACTAAGGTAAATATAATAATATAATTTAACTATAATATTATCGTTAGAATTTTTTTAATTATTCTTATCATAATTATAAATTACAGCTAAACCATTAAAATTATTTACTAAAATTAATAATTAAGCATAAATAGATTAAATCTAAAATTATGGGGAGAATGACAAATCAGTAAATTCAGTTCTCAAATAATTTTTAGTTATTCCTAAGATAACGATAAATTACAGCTAAATCATTAAAATTATTTACTAAAATTAATAATTAAGCATAAAATTATTCGAGTCTCAGCCACTGGTGAATTAACATAGGGTGATCACCAGTCTGATGTCTTCGGCGGGTTTCCCGGAGGGAAAAGTCCATATTTCTGGTGGACGATCTTGGTTGCTAGTCGGGAGTCCCTTGGAGACACCCAGATACTAGGGTCATCAAAAAAATAGAGCTAAATCATTAAAATTATCTACTAAAACTAATAATTAAACATAAAATAGATTAAATATAAAATTATGGGAAAATGACAAATTAGCATATTCACTTATCAAATATAGTATATATTTCTGATTTGGGAAGTGATAATGTTAAATTTAATTTTGTATTTAATAAGTAGATCATAATAAGTAAAACCTTTGTATTTTGAAAAAAAAATCTCCAGTTTTCACAACATTATAAGAGATCATATAAAACTAAATATTATATTTTGTTTCTGTCATAAAATTGATCAAATTTGCGGTTGCATTTCGATAAGTTATTGTAAGCTCACCACACTAATTTGTTAAGCAATCAACTCTAGATATCTAACTCTGATTCTAGTAATGATTCTTTACATATTGAAGGTGAAAACTTTAGAATAAAAGATCATATTTACTAAATGAAATGATGGTTTCACTTTGTAGATATTCAGGCAACGGTTGCCATGAGTCAAGCAAGCTTTTTGGCTAATAAAAGGAGGATGAAGTTTATGTTATCTGGTCATGTCTCTAAAGAAATTATTAATGTAAATTGTGCGTTATAACAAACATGGAAGGTCAAATCGAATATATCGGGTTCGTAGATGGTTTACAGATGTTACTTTATTGGATACACTAGATCTTTCCTCTAACCTGATTACTAGTACCATTCCCTATGAACTCCCAAGGTGGAACTGATTAGGAGTCTGAATCTTTCTTTACAACCGATTACATGTGGAAGTTCTTCATTTCAAAACACTTATTCCAGACACGAAGGAAATCCAAAGATTCTAATAGATAAGGAAAATTCCTTAAAAATACACAGACTAAATTTTTATTTGCTGAAAAAACTATACGAACTTTTTAGGTTTCCCAAAAATATATAGATTAATTTTGTTGTCCATAAAATACATGAACTTTTGAATTTTGGAGGTTTCACATCTTGATTTTAACGACGTTAACTCTGATTAACGTTCTGTTAAGACACCGTTAGAAGATGTTAACTCTGATTCAAAAGTTTATGTATTTATGGACAACCAAATTAGTCTGTGTATTTTTTGGAAAGCCTAAAAATTCGTGTATTTTTTTCAGCAAAGAAAATGTAGTCTGTGTATTTTTAAGGAATTTTCTTTTTTTTGTGCAAAATCATCTTTCTTTTATTCAAGATTTGTTATAATCAGGTTTTAGCAGTTTAGGTCTAGGCATTTTAGCCGGATTCAAAAACTTTAATCGGAACTGATCCGAAAATATTCGATCCAAAACCAAACCGAAAGTGTACAAGTATTTGTTGGGTCGAAAATTATTCTACACAAAAGAATCGAAACCGAAAAAAACTGATCCGATAGACCCGGATCCAATAAAATCGACCCGAATCCAATAAAATCGATTCGGATCCAATATAAACCATCTGTAAAATCTTATTGGTTTCGATATAAAATCTATTTTTTTTTGTTTTTGTGACATTTTCAGTAACGAAATGCAACAGAGCAGAGATGGCATTGTCTCTGCTCAGGGAAGAACAAACATGGACTCGACATAGTAATCAGAGATGTTCATATGCCTGACATGGACGGCTTCAAGCTCCTCGAACACGTAGGTCTTGAGATGGAACTTACCTGATAACTATACACTTCACAAATATCTAACTAATTTTTTTTATCAAATAGTGATTCAAAGTAATAATAATGATTGATAAAAATTAAATGACTGTTTATTTGTTTCAAGTAGGAAATATTATTTTTTCAGAATAAAATATTTTATTTAAATTAACTGATCTGTATTTTAGTAATGAAATCTTTTGAATAAAAAAATTCTAAATTTATACTAAAAGTTTCTAAAGTTTTACTAAAAATTTACCAATGTTGTACTAAAATTTTACTTAGTTTTTCTTTACAATTTTTTTTTAATTTTTTTTGTAAATTATGTATTAGAAAATGAATATATACAAATATGATAACTAAAACAAATATATATATACATGTAAAATCTATTCTAGAACCTCTTAAATCTTTTGATATTTAAAATATTTGATACTGGATGACTTCTTACGATATCGTGGAATAACTTTTGAATATATTATTAACTTTTGATATTTAAATATTACTTGCGGTAAATAAATTTTGAATATATTTAAAATTTATAATAATTTTGAAAAACTAAATTTTTTGTAATCGATAGAAACTTTTGATTGGTTAATAATGAAAGAATAAAATTAAATGTTTTGCATTGTATTAATCGTTTTAATACATGTATCTCATAATTATGAGAAAAAAATAAAAATAGAAACTATCATATGAGTCTTTTCAAATAGACTACCGTATATGAGTTGTGATATATTTCTAATATTTAAATTTAAAAATATTTTGTTATATCACTTGGATGATATAAATTTACATATTTTGAGATTTTAAGCTATATTAATTATTAGGTATAGTTTAGTTTAATCAACAATATAAGATTCATTTTAAAACATTCTGAAATATGATATAAGAAATCAAATATTCTCAAGAAATCGTTACATTTATTTATTTTTATATTACTTAAAATATATCTAACACTATAAAGTTAGGTTTCTAATCAAAACACATTTGAAAAAAAAATTAGGATATAAATGACTTTTTTGTCTTATATGTTCTCATGAAAATCATGTAAATTGCAATCATATATAATATTATTTTACTATAACAAACCATAAATTAGATATTTAAAATAAACTTATACACATTAACACTAAGCCACATATTTTATAAAATATCATTTCATAGATTAGCTCAAGTAAAATATTTTTAGTATAACTCTTACTTCTGTTTAGTTATTTATAGATGTGCTAAAAATGCATTACATGGTATACTTATAATAGACAATATTAATCTGATGGGCATAGATGGAATTTAGTTCATTTATTATTTGTTTGAGAATTATGGAATTTTAAAAAATTTAATTAATACAATGACGTCCAATTCATTATATATATATAGCTTTTCTTTGAGAATGACTGAAAAAATAATCAAATCACAAATAAAAAGTATATAGTATTTACATATAATGGACTTTACACTAATTAAAACATTTTACAAATTTATTGATGTATATTAAATTACATATCCTATAACAATATAATATAAAAAATTAATTAATCAGTTGAATATTCGGGAATTAAAAACTCGTTAAATTTTAAAATTGTGAATTAGTTAATTTTTTAGATCTTGAATTTTTGAATAAACTTCTTTTTCAGCAATCTGACCTTTAGTAGGATTCGAACCCAGATGAAGTTCTGACCATCTGTCAGAGAAAAAAGAACGAATGGCTCTTGTAGAATTCCCATTGCTTTACTTAGCTCACCTCTGTATTCCAATTCTCCTTAGAAAACATCAAATTGAACCACGATTTTTCTATTTCCTTTACTTTAAAAAATTAATAAGAAAAAATAATACATAAAAAATAACTCTATTATATAACTTCAGTTATTTTTTTTATTTCATCTTATCTCTTCTAAATTTGTGTATGTCTTTTTTTAAATAGAATCAAAGATCAATTTTATTTTGATTTACTTTAAAATAACGTAATATCATCATTACAAATGTAATTTTTTTAATGATCCTCTTTTTTTTTATTTTGAAAAAATCTAAATTCGAATTTTTTTTATTTCCATCTCGATTTTCAGAAAAAAGGAGGGAAATGGATATTCAATTTAAAAGTGAGTAAACAGAATTCCATACTCGATTTCATACATACATATAGAATTATGTGGAAAGCCGTATTCGATGAAAGTCGTATGTACGGTTTGGAGGGAGATCTTTCATATCTTTCGAGATCCACCCTATAATATGGGGTCAAAAAGCTTTGTTTATGCCTCGGGTTGGAACAAATTACTATAATTTGTCCCCTCATACGGATTAGCCGACACTTTTCACAAATTTTACGAACGGAAGCCCTTATTTTCATAGTTGTTTTGACTTAATTCTCTTTTTTTTGGGTGGAGAAAAATATTTAGATTTCTATCATAATTCTTATATCTACTTATTTAATAAAATTTCAGATAATAGTATAAATATAATTAATGACTCATAAGTTAAAATCATTAAGAACATGAAAAATAAGTAAGAATCACCTAAAATTGTGATTAACATGACAAATAAACAAGATCTACTTATTTAATAAAGTTCCAAATAATAGTATAATTTTAATTAATGATTTACTAGTCAAAATTATTAAAAACATGATAGATAAACAAACTTGTCTAAAATAGTGAAATAAGCAAAATCACTTAATAGTATCGATAGATAGATAATTATCAAAACTGTTTTTGGTAAAAGAATTTAACAGTTTAAAAATTCATTTTATATATTTATCTTAAAAAATACTGTGTCCATCCAAAAGTTTCATGTTCTACAAAAAATACTTGTTTTAAAAAAATACATTTTTATATTCTCTATGCATATTTTCCCAACTAATAATGAATGATTGTAATTTTTTTAAAAAATTGATTGAATTCTTAATTGGTTTAGAATCATAAGATAGACAATTACAAAAATATACATTTATAATTGAAATTAGAAAAAATTGAACAATTATATTATATTAATATGTGTGAAAATTTTATTATTTTGAAAAATAGAGAAATAGCACTTCATCTATTTCCCATTTTTTAAATAAAATGGATTTGCATTTGAATATTTTTTCTTAGTAAACCAATGTATACTTTATCTATGAAGCTGTAAAGAGCATATTCTTTAAGCAAGCGCCAAGTCACTTTCTTTCCACAACATAAAATAGTTTCGAATACATAACCACAAGCAAAGAAAGCCATTAGATGGTAAACAGCAAGCAATTTTGTTTCCCTCATCACACACGGAGAGTTTTCACAAACACAAAGCACATCCAAACTAGCTAGATAGTAAAAATTGAAGTGCATCTGTGAATTTCCACAGATACATGGCAGAGTGGCCTTACCGCTCCGAACGTTAAACTTTTAGAGACGTTGAGACAGATACTTAGCCAAAGCATCAACAGGCTTGGCCGAGTCCATTTTGTTTCCCATTTCCCCTGACCGGACTTTAATTCTTGCAAGATAGTCAGCTGCAATCCAAGCAAAGCTCAGCATCACTCCATGACCAGACGACTCATCAGGTTCTTGCAGCTCTGTAGACTTCTTCACCCACTCGGGATGGTATGTGACATGGTACCAAGCTGAAGCCTTTTTCTCATACATGACGTTCTTTTCCTCTTCGCTGAGACTCTCTTGCTCCGGTTTTGTTTCCTCGAATACTTTTCTCAGCTCCTTCTTCAGGGAGTTATAAGAATGCTTCAGTCTTTCTTTCAGTTCGCCTTGTTTCTTACTTGTGTACTTAGGCATGGACCAGATGTGACCCGTCACAATCTCTTCCTCTTTTTGCACCTTGTATTGCCCGAGAAGACCAATGAGCTGCCCGTCGTAACAACATTTGTGACCCCATGCCTCAGGGATGAAATCTTCAAATCCTGGTATTTCGAGATCAGTGTCATAAGGGATGTCACTCGGGTCAGAGTTTTCTTCTGAGGAAGCTTCTGCATCTTCGTCGTAAACCTCTTTTACCCGTCTGTAAAGCCGTCCCAAGATCTTCTTCGACCTGTAAGTCTGGTACTCTTCTTTCCCCATGAAATCAGGGTAGAGTTTCGGTTTCAGGTGGAAAGGCATTGTCACCAGCTTCCCTGTCTTTGGGAAATCGACTGCTGTGGCAGCTAGCTCTGCCAGTAGCAAACATTCTTCGTCCATGGCTCCATACTCACTTCTATCAGCATGAACGACGTGGGCATTGCATATTGTACCCAAATGCTCATTCGCCATGTTTTTTACAAAGAATTCTATTATATCCTGTAACAAAAAACCACCGATTACCCAATACTTGTTTTGCAAGCGCGTAGAGAAGAAAGTAAACAAAGAAATCATTACTAGATAAGCCAACCCCTAGCCTCATGATACTATTGCACTTGATCATAACTAAAAATAAGAATCAACAAAGCTCCTGCAGGATGAACTCAATATGCTTTTAATAACCTATACCATGCAATCTATAAACTCAGAAGCAAGCATAAATAAGTAAATAACCACTACACGCATGCACTTTCAGAAATATCATAGAGTTATACTGGAATCATCTATTCATCTTAAGGGTCATCATCTCAGCTAAGCGGAAAAATGGTGGGGAAGTAGATATTGACCTGGTGGTTGACAGCGCGACCCTTACTCGTTTCTTCAGCTGCAGTATATTGCATGGCCGGAAAGCTTTTTTTGCTGGGAGGGATGAGTCTCTGATCCCAAGCCACAAAGTACAGGTCACCATCAAGGTCACTGCCAGAAGCTTCGTTTGTATGAGGCCTCTCGCCTTTCTGAGGGAAAAGTAGGCAGTCATACATGTGATGTAGCTCGGGTTTATCAACAGCTTCTAGAATCCTTACATCCCCTGGGTGGAGACAAGGATTCTTAGCAACGGCTACATAACCTTTCACTACATGCAAATCTGTCTTCGTCTCCTTAAAACGAGACCCATGTTTGGAGAAACAGTTTTCTATAGACGGTTTTGAGACTTGGATAAAGCATTGGCCCTCTTCAAGTATCCCTGCTTCGTCTAGGCAACCCATTAGCCACCTTCCCGAAGTAACAAAAATTCGAGATTTTTCTCTGAGACCCCAGAGTTGTGCAATCCTGACTGAAGACAACATCCCGCGTAGGTGTGGCTCAGTTTTTGGTTTGAATCCTGCACTCAGCATGATAGCTGCAGTATTTCCCTGTTCAGCACATGAAGCTGTCAGAACTTCAAATGCGACATCGGTGTCATCAAGGATGCGGTTCAGTTTGTAGAGCATAGTTTCCTGCATATCCCAGAATATTTCATCAGGAACACCTAGCACAGACAGGAGGGTGATAATCTGCCGGTTTAAGAACCCAGGTTGAAACCTGGTCCATGAACAGATCTCCAAGATTGTGTGCTTAGAATGGAACTTATCCATACTGTGTCGAAGGGCTAACCGGATTCCATCATCTTTTGATGGCCAACGAGCAACAACTCCTTTGAAACCGGCGTACCGTATCTGATAAGCACAAGGGCTGCAGTGCGAATCCAACTGAAGTTTCTCCATTATCTCTAAAGCGAGGTCAGGTGTGATTGTACCAATTCCATCAGAGAAAGTATACCCATTTCTCTCGATTTCTGGAAGCTCGGTGTCAACCTCGTGAGGCATGACATCTACAGTGGCGTATGTGGAGGAGAAGCACAAGCCCATCCTAGCAGCACACTTTGCTACATTCTTGTCTTTAAACTTCCCCATCCATGTCTTTATATCTGACACTCTTGTTTTCCCGTCTTCAGCGAAAAACCATGCAGAGCGGTCTCTGAGTTGATTAGCCGAGAATGCTAGAAAACTGTATTTTCTACCACATAGTTTAAACCCATCGGTTAGTATGGTCTTTACTCTTTTGAAAACGTGGGTCTTCTGAGAGAAGGAGCTTGAGGTAAGATCCTTCACAATCGGAGCAACAAAGTACGAAAGAACATTTGAGTTCATAGTCTGCATGCTTTCGTCCATGAAAGTTACTCGCAAAAATCTATCAGACAAAGCTTTGTATTTTCTGAGTACCCTGTTGGAGAGCTCAACTTCTGGGGGCAGGCAATAAGCTCTGGTTGGAGTAATCGCTAGCCTTCTGATCTCAGAGATATCATCTGACTGTACATGACTCCCTAAAAGCTTTGGATTATTCTGAATCCATTCCTGAACAAGCTTCAGCCTCTTGTACGCATCAAAAACGGGTCGTTTATAGGTACAGAGATGCTTGAGGGTAGCTATATTGACATCCTTGGGTTGGTTTCTGAGAAGATCAAAGAAGCGCTCAGTCAACTGAAACTGGTTAAAAACCCCTCTGTGCAGCACTGCATTTACTAGGAACATGATCTCAAAGGAGATTCCTTCCCTGTGGTGAATGCAGAAGAAATGATCTGTAATAGGCTCCCCAAAACAGGGCTCATCACGAATCCTGGGAGGCCACCTCACACGCTCCTCATGCACTCTCCGCGCCCTTAGATAGTCCAAGGCTGTATTCATTTTCTTCTCATGCCGAGGAGATATGAGCACTCGATATGTAAGGCATCGGCCAATTGCCCCAGCCTGGGTAAAATCAGTGGTACGGATCCAAGGGTCATCATCATCCAAGAGATCGACGGGAACAGTTTCATAGATATCATCATCGGCTGTTCTGTACCAGACACGGGGTGATGAAGCCAGCTGCAAGAGTAGCACATAGCCATCAAGAGTTCTATACTGCCTGACTGTTCGTATGTCTCTCACCAATAGCTCCAACTTATAATCACAGTTGATCACAGCGTACATCATTGTGTCCTTCAAAGAGAAGGCAGTGCTCTTTGTGAAGCAAAATCTGCAAGTGTTGTCAAAAGGGTCTACGAGGAAATCAACCCCTTCAGCTCTCCAAGAAACAAGAAACTCATCGCGGGCAACCAAGGTCCCAATCTCAATCGAAACACCAGTCAGCTTATAAGGTGTTGTCGTTCTTCTTCTCTGGTTAAGCGTGTACGGGTTCTTAGGCCCCAAGCTGACTTTCAAAGGCTGGCCATCGAGGATGAGCTTAGATTGTCCCGCAGCGTCCATTGCACGACCTGCTGACTCAGGAACCGCGAAATGGACAAAGGCATGAGGCTCCACTCTCTTGTAGCCATCAAACGTGGGGATGTTTGAAGTGTCAGTGATGTCGAAATTAGGATAAGAACCAGGAGGAGTCCAAGAAGTTTTTAGTCTGCATCGCCAAACGAGTCCTACTTCTTCTTCAAGGTAATCTGTAAGCTCTTTTGCAGTAGTTAACTCCCCAAACCCACCAACGCTTACTTGTGTCACAACCGTGTTCTTGATGTTTCCTTCTGACCCCATTCTCCTAAGATACAAAAAAGAACAAATATAAGATAATCGTTCTGAGTCTCAGTAATCTGATCACCAAAATAAACAATGACTACAAAACACCATGAAAATAAGCATAAACAACAAAGCAGGTGAGGTCATCATAAGAAACTGACTCCATAAGAACCTTTGATTGTTTATGGTAATGAGGAATAAATAATGCACTGAGTCACTGAACGAACACAAAAAACTCTTAAGATACATCTCAGATACTTAATAAGTAACTGTTCAAGTTCACATCATCAACCAATGATCAGACAAAGAACATATCAATCATGGCGTTCAAAACCCTAATTCGCTGCTCCCTTAGAAGTTCAAATGAGAAGAAACATCAAACTGAGAGACGATACTGATAATTTAATTATGAAGATAACCCTAACGACCGTACAGAATTATACAACAGTACAAAGAGAGTGTTGTGCTAATCGTGTGATTAGACGTTTCTTTATGGGCTTTTTTTACAACAATATAAGCATATGGTCTTTATGGGCTTTTAATGGGCCTTTGTATATTATAGAAATTCCATTTTTCTACGACAGTATTTTGTTACGTTTGAACTTTTTTTCATTGTTCAAAAAAAAAAGAACTTTTTTCTACAATGCTTATTTTCCTTCTTTTTTTTTGAAAAAGAAAAAGTTCTACAATGCTTGTTTATGGAAATAGTACTTCCATTCAAGAATTATAAAGTTCTATTTCACAAAGATATTTTATGATATTTGCATTTTGACTTACTAACAAGTAACAATAATTTATTTCCATTCAATACCTGTTTATGGAAATAGTATTTCCATTTAAGAATTATTAAAACTATTTTACAAAGAATATACTATGCTATTTGCATTTTGACTAACTAACAATAAATAATTTATGGATTAAGTAAAGATTACCCTATAGCTGTCATCAATTCAACTTTACATTCAAAATTGTGAATAGACGAGAAGAAAGACGTTTAAGCAAGCTAAGCTACGAGTTACAAATTAGTTTTTGTCAAATAATGCAGACTAAATCTTCATTTGGGCAACCGTGCGGATATTGAATTTCATATTTTTGATGTCATATAAATTTGCATTGTTTTAACCACTCATTTAGCATGTAATTAATTGATCATATAGTTTAGTATTTAGACATTTTTAGGTTGTATTTTCATTCACATGTCTTTATTAGATGTTAAAGTGTTTTTGTGAAATTTTTAGAGGTGTTTGAGGCTGTTTTGAGGAAAAAGAGGTCAAGAATGATCTTTGGTCAAGAGGTACAAGATGAAGTTTTAGAGCGGGTCGTCGCAGCGACCTTACACACCCACTCTAGTCATGACAAGATCATCGAAGAACATGAGATATGGGAACGGGTGTGTGCACCGAGGAGACCAAGCCGCTGTGGCACTTGGTAAAGCACGCAAACCTTGAGCAAAGTCTGGAGCGGGTTGGGACAGCGAGTTAAGTAACACGCTGTACGTCATGCGAGTTATAGAGCGGGTACTCACAGCGAGGTACAAAATATTTTATATAGAAAAAGATGTTAAAGTCACACTATGAATGCTAAAGTAAATAAATATGATGTTTTATCTAAAAATATATTCGATATTTAGCTGACTATCGATAAAATATATTGACTGGTATTATGTAATATTAATATTTTTAATTGTGTCGTTTTTAATTTGTCTTATACAATATAAACAATATAGAGAGTTCACAGTTCTATATGTTTCAATTAAGTATAGCTAATATTATTTTGAAAAATAACAAAAAGTGAAGTATTTATTAAAAAAAAAATATCAATATAACATTTAAAACACCATTATTATTGAAATAAAATATCAATCAAAATTTATGTAAGAAAACAGATTATTGTTATTAAAACGTCACCAATATATACTGAAAATCCAAAAACTAACGTGAGAAAAATATTTCCAATTTTTTTATGATTCGTGAAATTAAAACATCAAACAAACTTGTGTGTTGCACGGGTTCATATCTAGTATGAAATAAACAATTCTCATTAGCTGGTGAATCCAATAATTTCTCAAAAACAAATCTACGTTCAGAAAGCGCAAGTCATTAATTAGTTTTTGTTTAAACAAGACTGATCGGTTTTGTGAAATTTTCATATCAATGATTCTTTCGCCGATTGGCTTTTTTTTTGTTCGTGTGGGCTGAATATTAGACTAGCTAAAGGCCCAAAGTTATACCCCTCTCGTGGCTCGTTCTTACTGCATTTACTGCACGGCATCATGCTCTTGTCGTAATGTTTCTTTCTGCCGTCCTCTTCCACTATCATTAAGAGCATCTCCATCAGAGGTTTAAAGAGAAGTTCACATGTTTTTCCAAAAAAAAAAAAAAAAAAAAAGTTATAAACCTGTGTCAAAATAGTTGACCGTAAAAACCCCGTATTTCTGCGGGCTCCACGCGTCGTGGTGGTCCGCGATTGGACCAGTATTAATTTTATCTTTTTTACAAAAGTCAAATGAAAAAAAAAAATAATAATAAACTAGATCATGATCCGCTCGACCGAGCGGAAGTCAATTTTTTTTTAATCTTTGTTTGTACTAAATGTTATATATGATTGCAATATGTATTAATATAAAATTTTGATAAATAACAATGTGTACTAATGTGTTTAAATAAGCAATGTGTTTAATCACTAAATTTGATTTTTAAATTTTATGATAACGTAAAGTAGATTTTAAATATATTATTTAAAATATATAGTGCTATATATTTTGTATTTTCAACATTTATCATATAAAACTTACACTCGGGTATTATTTACGATTTTTGCAAAGGCCATGTATAATTCAGTTTAAAATGTATTCTATATTGTTTAGTTTTATGTAGTATCGAGTTTGTATAATTCAATTTTGTGTTTAAAAAACAATATCAAAACTGTCTTTCGTATGTAAAAATAACACTTTGCAAGCGCGAGTTGTGTATTTTTATTGTAACATAAAATCTGATATAAAACTTATGTTTTTTGTACATTACGAAGTTTATTTTTTTAAAAATAATTATTATATAATTTCAAAGTGAATTTTATCTCTGAGGTCTAATATATTTTGTGTGTAATGGTTCAAAGCATTTTCGATATATATTATATTTCAGTTTGGTTTGTTTTTAGTATTATTGTATAAGTATAATACTATACAATATTATTATATTCTATACAATATATAAAGCTATATGTGTTATTTGTTTTAAAAAGTAGATTAGACCCAACGTAGTTAAAGAATAGTCATATCTTTATGTATGTGACTATGACTTATCTACCTAATGTTATCCGTACAAATAAAATCAATATGGCCAATGAAAGTATACTGATCAATTTAAAATGAATTGTATAGGGTAACTCTAGTACGATTAATTTTTTAGTATTCTTAGTATCTATCTTATTTAATCGACATGTAATAAAAGTGAAAACTATATATGGAATATGGACAAAGAGAGAAATTGTATTTAAGGAAATACATCAATGCAAAGTTAGATTATGGTATGTATTATATATAAAGAATGAGACATTTAGTTTAAATATATGAGGTCCACCTTTTAAAATCCACCTAGAAGAAGTTGTAATGTTTCTGATTTAATAAGATAAGACTAGAGTTTGATCCGTCCTTTCAAAGGGCGGGGAAGATTTTTTTTTTGCCATCATCTTATGCATTGATCTTTCGGGTTTGTTAAATGTCTGAGATTATTATCAATCTTAAAAGTTTGCATTTTGATGATTCTCGTTGGGACATAAGATATTTATATATATATTTTGTTGACAAATTTATTTAACCCGTCTTTTTGTTCACCAATATGTTTAAATATGATGTTCGGTTTTCGGTTTTGGTTTTGGTTTTAGGTTGTTTTTCGTTTTGGATTTCTGTTTCAGTTCAATTATGATTTTTCCTTTTTTGTTCAAGAGATATATAAACCGTTCTGTTATTTTTGAAATAAGATAATATATTTATATTTTCCTGACCCGGATATACGGAATCAGTTTTTTCAACAATTTATTTACAGAAATTATAAATTTCATACATGTATTTTTATTTAATTTTTTATTTATAGATAATTAAATTAAAATTAATAAATATAATTTTATGAAACTAAGATAATTCATTTATATAACCCGTCCTTATTAATTTACTTATATTTTAAAACTGTAAATTATAGTAATTTTTTTTATCTTGGCCAAAGCTTACTTTAATATTATATAAATTAACTATATTTCATTCAACCCATATCATACTATATTGAATTATGTTTAATATTTTAATTTAACTATGTAATTATTTATTATTTTATATATCTTAATTTACTATTTTGTTTTAATACGTTGAAGTATATGTGGTAAAATTCATGAATGTATTCTAGTCTTTAGTTTTATGATATGTAAAATATTTAATAAATGAATTAAGTCACTTTATATTTAGTTGATGTATTAATTTAATTATGAATATAAATATTATGGGTATTATTTTGTGTTTTATAATGAAAGAATAGATATTTGTAAATAATTTTATTAATAGTAATACGAATTTTATTATTTAAAACTAAATATTTAAAAGAATTTTATGTTTACATATTAAATAAAAATATATTAAAAGATATTAAAAGATATTAGTAAAATAAAATCTTGGAAAATGATACTTGACAATATCTTTTTAGATATCTTATTTTGAAAATATTAAAATAATAGATTGAATATAGTATATATTTAATAGTAATTAAGTTAGTTGTAAGAGAAAAAATAGAATATAAATCAATGAAATTGTCCAATCTAGAATACTTGTAAGTAGATAAAAAGTTAAGTTTATTTAAGGAATTATGTATATTTAATTACAATTAAATTAGATATATAAATATATAATATGTTAAATTAATTAAATTATTAGAGAAATGGCCAACATGCACTTTTTGATAGTCCAAAAAGTAGTCGATAAATATCGTTCCTGTTTTAATAGTATTGATGGAGCATAGGGAATCGAGAGGGGAGGTTCACCAATAAGGGTGCTCTTAAATACCCAATTACATAAGTTGATTATTAAACCGTATGCTCTGCCCACGCATAATAAATATTGAACGTTAAAAGCGAATATACCTAACCAATTAATGAAGTGACACGTGAATTCCCCAACTCACCGCCAAAAAATTCTAAACACATCGAGAAATTTTTAATGAATCAAATCTCCTAAAGTAAGCATTAAAATATAATTAAAAATGATATGAAGTGGAAGAAAAGCGGATAAGGTGGACCCCGGTAACCCCCCCACCGTTTGTTTGGTTAACAGAGTTACATTATATCCATAGGAAGACAGTACGAGTCTGATCTATAAATACCTCCACCTAGACCTGGCAAAAGACTGGAATTGAGGACCCGCACAAAAACCAAACCAAAATACCTAACATAAAACAATATATATATATATATATATATATATATATATATATATATATAGGTTTGTATTTTTTTTAGTAGTTTTGAGGCTTTTATATATATATATATATATATATATATATAATTGTTTGAATGTATTGAGAAAAAAAGTTATTGAATTATTTTAAAATCTAGATTTTTTTATTTCAAATATCTAAAATAATTAGAATCATCCATATTTTTTATTTGAATCATATTAATTATTCAATAATTTACTTAAAATATTTGATAATTCATCTGAATTACCCAAATAACTAAATTGAAAATTTACCAACCAAACCAAACCAAACCAAATCCAAAAATATTTGAACCGGAAATAGGTAATAAATTAAATAGATCCTCCAAGTCCATCGTTTGTATAATAACGGAGTTATATTATATCCGTAGGAAATACTACGAATCTGATTTATAAAGACCTCTCTCATCGTCTTCTTCAACCACTTCGTTCTCTAGCTTATTATACAGTTCGCATCAAATCAAAATTAGGGTTACGAATTCTCCGCTAAACTGATCAGGTGTCTCTCTCTCTCTCTCTCTCTCTCTCTCTCTCTCTCTCTCTCTCTCTCTCTCTCTCTCTCTCTCTCTCTCCATCTTCTCCCATTATTTAACGCGAATATGTCTAATTGATTGATTTCGTTCAATTATCTCATTCCGATTAGATCTGAAAACGAAATCGATTTGATCTGCAAAACGGTTTATGTGACGGATTATTATAGATTGCACATCGTATTCTAACCTTGTGGATCATTCAGATTGTGAAGAACGATGGAGGCATTTGGAAAATCATCCGCCAATGTGATTTACTTGTCTGCGATACTGGATCCTCGTGAAGGACCCGACACGTGTCACAAATGCGACTACAAATGCGAGAACGAGAACGTTTGCGGGAACGTGTACCGGTGCAAGCTAACCGGTTTAACCCACGTCTGTGACAAGAACTGCAACCAGCGGATCTGATATGCTGCGAAGAGTATATGTGAGGAAGGGAAACGGAAGAGGAGAAGGAAATGAAGTTACCGTGGATGAGCTGGCAGTAGAGTAAAGGTTGTTAGTTGATTTGATTGTACTTGGGCCCTCAGTATATAAAGGGACCTAAGTGATAATAAGAAGTTAGTTAGTTGGTTAGCCTCTGGGCAGTTAGAGAGTGCAAGTTGTATTTGGCTTAGACTCCGATCTGTGGAGCTAAGAGAGGGTGGTTGGGCGGATCTTATTCAATATACATCTCAGTTCTAACAGGATCCTTTATGATAACCACACCTCTTTGTGCCGAGCCAGTGGCAGGATGTTCCCACTCTCCTCGGCTGAGGAACAGGCGGTTAGAGGAGTCCGTAGGAAGCTTGATGATGAGCCCTCTGAGAGCTGCGTTAAGCGTCATCGTCGGCGTGATGCTCAGTTTCATGCTTCTCCTTTTGAGAGGTCTTTTGCTGCTGTGAGCCCGATTTGCAGCAGAGCTGGAGATGGAATGGAGATGAACTAGAAGAGACATAGAATAATAACTATGGAATAAAAGATGTTATTCCAGGGTGACTAGGTGTAGCTCCCTGGTCTGAAGAAGCATTTTATCTTTACTATTATTGAACTCTATCTAGTAGTTATAACGTAGGAGAGACTTTGTGATTCTGCTGCTTTGTTCTGGACGTTCTTGTTTTAATATTAACTAGGTGAATTAGAAGAATAACCCCACTTGTTTCATCTTTTGCTACTGCTTGTTTGTCCTTGTGTTTTGGACACACCGTGTAGACGCAGCTTTTTGTTTAGCTGCCTATCTTTGTTCTCGACTGTTACAAGATAGCATTGGGTGGTTCCTGTTAAGTTTATTACGACAAGGTTCTTCAAGATAAAGAATCGTTTTGGTTTGTCATCCTGCATATCCTCTTGATGCAGACATGATTAGTTACAACCTATACCATGTTTAAGATCAAGTTTCTTCTTTTCCTTGATAGATCAGCTCTAGAAGTCCTAAATTATTTTCTGTGTGTGCAGGTTTCATAGTGTTTTCATTCAGGAGACCTTAATTGCCATTACTCTCTGTACAATGGATCAATTATTTTGACTGCTATGTTTCTCAAATTTCAAGTGTTTGAGGGGTAAGTCTTAACAATTGGAA
This sequence comes from Raphanus sativus, assembly GCF_000801105.2. Lineage (NCBI taxonomy): Eukaryota > Viridiplantae > Streptophyta > Magnoliopsida > Brassicales > Brassicaceae > Raphanus > Raphanus sativus. The sequence goes on along the minus strand of NW_026615393.1, from coordinate 59,240 downwards.
GCTTCCTTGTAGGTACATTTCTGATCTCAGCAGGGAACGTGCCGCAGAGGAAGGACGGGTATAGGAGAAAGATAATACATTAGCTAATGACATTGTAATTTTGCATGGGATCAACTGTGGCAAATGTCAAATTATTTTCTTTATTTTGTTTATGCTGCAAGTTTGTATAGCCTCTGTATCACCCAGATATTTGTTTTTTCATTCTCTCTTCATTTGTCTGAGGATCTGGCTTTTCCCCCAACATCTCCGATAACTTGATAAGGTACAGTCTTCCCCAAACTTAAGTTTACTGATGAAAGTCAACAAGTATAGACATTTTACATCAATGGACTTGGACAATCTATTCTATTAATTTTTCAGCATGACCAATTGATATTTTTTTTTGGTCAATTGATATTTGTTGTGTCCATTTAAAATATAACTGAATTTAAATATAACTGCATTTATACTAATATTATAACTGCATCGACATATGTAACTGCATCTAATCTAACTGCAAAACGTTTAAAATTTTTCAATTGGGCCATTCTAGGTTTCATTTAACAATTGGGCCATTAGTCACAATTTTTAATAAATAAAACTAGGCTTTAATAACTAAAGTGAACATTTCCATTTAACTCGGTCAAAATTTACGACCCATTTTAAAGTGCATGAAAAATTATTATGTGTAATAATATTTTATAAATCATTATACAAAATCAAATCACTAAAATTTAATGGACACATATCATTACATATATTTAGTTACTATTTCATTACTAAACAAAATTGTATATACTTTGTTATAAAAAAGAAATTACCTAACTATTTTGAATAAAGTTCAACATCACAAATTCAATACAGTTTTCAAAATTTCTTACTAATCATTTTAAAAAAAATATTATACACAAATATAATTACAAATAAACAAATATATAATTACTTGAAACACACAAATAAAATAATTTTATTTGCGTTCTTTTGAGGACGGATCACAAATTTGATTCAACTTTTTGAAAAAAAATCGATTTGCGGATGCAGGTTATGAGTATTTTATTCGGGATGGTGCGGGTTGGTAGATTTTGGATTGCGTATACCCGCTGATCCGAAAAATATTTAAAAATAAAAATAAAAGTAAACATTTTTTTTTATTTTTTAAAAATATGGTAATTGATAAAACAATTAAAATTTTTAAAAATATAATTTCTTTATTATAAATATATTTTTATTTTTATAATAATTAAATTAAAAATTATACTAAAAAAATTATAACCCGCGGATAACCGCAAAATTAAATGGGACGAATGCCGGTACAAATTATTTGTTCACGGGTTGTGCGGATCATACTTTTTGACCAAAACAAAATTGAAACACGCGGGTTGGCGGGTTCGACCGGCAACCCAGCCCTACCGGATCAATTTTTTAAATTACTATTATTTAATAAAATATATTTTGATTAAGATTCACACACACATATGATTATAAAGAAAAATAAAAATATAATCACAAAGAAAACACAAATATGAGAATTAAATTAAAGTAAAAAATATACCCGCCCTTTGAAGGGCGGGTCATAATCTAGTCAATACTATTAATTCTTCAACATGTCCAATTGATATTAATTGGGTCCAACATATTTTATAATTGTATTTAAATGATTTATCTAAATATCATATAATCACCTTAGATAACCACCTTCTAAAAGTTATTAAAATCCACGTTGTAACTGTTCCTACCAAAAACAATTACTTTTTCTTTCAAATAAAGTTTTGAATTTATCAGACAGGTCTGTGATTTGGAAAATAAACGAAGTACCATTTCCATGATACAATTTTTAGAAAATAAACGACGTGATGTACATAGGATATTATATTTCTTATGAAACTTTAAAAGTTAACTAATATTAATATTAATTAATGGTGGAAGCGGGTTACTATTAAAATTTAATTTTAAGATTGACGGAGATTAACCGGTTTAAGTGAATTTTTAATAGAAATAAATATTCATATAAACTCATTTAGTTTAACGGGTTTTAAATAGGTTATTCGAATAAAAAATATTTATTAAATGTGATTCTACTTAAAGTTAGTGAAGACCAATTTAACCCAAATATATATATAACAGAATATGTTAAACAATATTTCTTTAAACATTTTTCAAAAAAATTATTCGGTTTTAGTTGCGGGTTGAGTTTGATATTAATTTTCAAATATAATAATTTAAGAACTGTTCGAGTATATAGATCATGTCTAATAGAGTATGAAATTTTTATTTTTGGGGCGATTGGGATATAAATATTCTTGGCTAAATTATGTTAGGTAACTACTAAGTAAATATAATATGTTACAAACTTTAGGAATAAAGTTTTAAAATGGTTTCTGAAATGCATATGGTACAAGTGTATAATTATGCAACTTGACATATTGAATATAGTCACCAAAAATATATTAAATTAAATTAATATTAAACACTAATATAATTATAAAACACACAAAAATTAAATTAAATCATTTAAAAAAAAACATAAAACAAAACATATACCCGCCCTTTAATGGGCGGGTCAAAATCTAGTTACATCTTACATCTTGGTGGGAAAACGAGGATGTTCATGGTATTTGCTATTTATTAGCATATACTGGCAACTACTTATTTTTCACTTATGAAATCAATACTTCAGACTAATACTGCATTTGAAGTTAAATAAAACAGGTCAAATGTCAACATTTTTGAGTTACCACTAGTTGTTTTCATTGATAGCCTGATAAAAGAGATTGCATATCAATACTATTAATTCTTCAACATGTCCAATTGATATGGGGTTATGTCCAATTTAAAAAAAAAACTGATTTTTATATAACTGTATCTAATTAATAGATGTTATGTCCGTATTATTTAAACCAACTATAACTTTTACTTTTATTCCTATATTGTAGGATTTACTACTCCTATCTTAACTAATCAAAATCCATGTTTATATAATACATTTGACCATGTAAAAAATATAAGACATGTTGGACTATAAACTGTAATATATTTCGCCAAAAACAAAATGTTAAACTACAATACAACGTGTAATATACTTTACAAAGAATGTGATCATATATGATAAGTTCCTTATAGTTCATCCATATGTTCAATTAAAAAAGTCCAGTATTATTTAATTTCTTAATGGGTTTTAATAAACTTGTCTAGATCAAATATGTTTGATATATATATTTTAAATGGTTACTGATCCGTCTTTAAAAGGATGGATATATTTTTTGTTCTATCTTTTTTTTTTAAATTTAATTTTATATTTGTGTGTTTTAATCATATTTGTATTTTCTTTGTATAATATTATTTTAATGATTAATAAAGAGCTTTAATAATTGTACTAAAATAGTTGGACTACACATAAATCAGTACGTTATGTTGTTGTTTTAATAGAATAGCTATGCACTGATTTAAATACTTAATGATTTTAAGAATATTTCAGAGACCCAAATAACTAATATATTTGATTTTGTAATTTTAATTTCAATATTAATATTATTATAAGTATACTTATAACTAATATAAATTTATATGTTTGTATACTTATTCGGTTTTTGATGCGGTCTGATTTGATATTAGTTTTTCGGATATAGCACTTTATAACTCATTCGAAAATATAAGACATGACTACTTAGATCCACAATCCTGATTTTCGGGTCAATTTCGAACCATTTTGTGGGTACAAATATTTTTTACTAATTACGTTAATAACTCAAAATGTTAATAAATGCAAGAAAAACGTAGCTTTAGTTTGTTCATATTTGATTACATATTTTAAATTTCTATCAAATAGAATGCATATCATCAGTAATCAAAATTATTTCCATTAGAAACTTATGTTTACAATAATTTTACAAATATTTTTGTAACATTTAAATGTAGATACACAAGAAAAAAAATAAAATTTATATCAAATAAATTTATTAATTATCCACCTCTTACATTGGGTCAAAATTTACAAAACTCACTTCTAATTGCATGACGAATTATTATGTGTAATAATAACATTATATATTTTATTATATATGAAATTAAATCATGAAAATTTAGTGAAAATATAATTTTATCTATTTAATTACAATTTTATTAGTAAACAAAATTATACTATACTTTGTTATTTTTTTTAAATTGTTGTTTAGGAATAAAATACAAAATTAATGTGTGAAATGGCCATGACACAAGTGTATAGTTATGCAACATCAAAAATTCAATAAAATTCTCAAAACCTCTTACTAATAATTTTTAAAATATTATACACAAACATATAAATTAGATTTCTTTAACATATAAGAAAAAAATACAGAAAAGTTACAAAGAAACAGACGTACAAACATATGATTGCAAAAAACAAGTGTATGCCGGGTCAATTTTTAAATTACTATTATTTTATAAAATATATTCTGATTAAGATTTATTTACAAATATGATTACAAATAAAAATATAAATATGAAAATCAAAAGTTTTAAAAAATTTAAAACAATAAATATACCCGCCTTTAGAATCTAATAAGAGTACTATTAATTTTGGATCATGTCCCATTGATATTAGTTGAGTCTAACTTAAAAAAACAAAAACACTATATATAAAATAACTGCTAATATGCCAACTGCTGGTACTTATATAACTATCTATTAACGTAACTTTGGTATTCTACAATCTCTCCTTTGCTTCCTCAACCCATTACTTTTTTTGGTAAAAAGAAATCTATTATTTCATTTGATGTAAGATAAAATGCATGTATATGTTATTGTGATAATAAAGAATATGATCATCAACTGTCCGAGTACCATAGATATATAATTTTTTGTGCACTCAACTCTTCACCTATGGACCAAAGAAAATGAATCAATACATTAAGAACCGTTCGAGTATATAGATCATGTCTAATAAAGTAAGAGATTTTTATTTTTGGGACGATTGGGGTATAATTATTATTGACTAAATTATGTTAGGTAACTACTAAGTAAATATAATTTATTGCAAACTTTAGGAATAAAGTTTTAAATAGTTATTTGGGATTGATTGCGGGTCGAATTTTTCAAAAAAAAAAAGGTTTTAAAATAGTTTCTGAAATGCATGTGACACAAGTGTATAGTTATGCAATTTGACATATTGAATATAGTCACCAAAATATATTAAATTAAATTAATATTAAACACTAATATAATTATGAAAAACACAAAAATAAATTAAATTATTAAAAAAAAAGTTAAAACAAAACATATACCCGTCCTTTGAAGGACGGGTCAAAATCTAGTATCCATGTTAAAGCTAAACTGTTGGTGCATATCCTGATTGATTTTTGTTTTTTTGTTTTAATTACCAAAGCCCAATAAAAAACATCTATAAAAGCCACGTCAAATATGAAGTTTTACATGTTCCAAAAGCAATTTCAAATCTTTAAATTTTGAATAGTGAAGTTTATATCTGTTTTGTAAATAATTTTGTACTTATTATTTTGGTTCTTATAATTTTTAAGCTTATACGAAATTCAAAATATATTAATAAATAAAGCAAAATATTAAACAAAATAATATTACAATGTGTGTACGCCGAAGCGGAATTGTACGGAAGAACATAAGAGAGTTTTTAAAAAAAAAATTAGGAAGCGGATACTTGTTGGAATATATATATATATATATCTATATATATATATGTACATATATATTAAAGATATAAGGATGGTTTTACTTAAATTATGACTAGAAGTTACATTATTCAAATAAAAAAATAAAAAGCCACTTATTCATTTTAATATTTTATATTTTTTCAGATGACTTCATATTATAATTGTGAAAATATTAAATAAGTTTATAAAATAATGTACAATTAACTAAATTTATTATTTTAAATATCTCATAAATAATTGACACACTATATTTGAATATACATGCTAGATCTCTTATTGTGCACAAAGATAATTTATAGTTTTAATATTTTCATATTCTTATTCTTCCTATTTTAATACTATTAGTTTTTAGATTTATATAAAATAAATACATAAAATTATAACTTTATATTAATTACTTATTTATGGAATTAGATTTTGAAAACAAAAATGTGATTCAAAAACGAAACTTTAAGCGTCCAATGTGTTTTAAAAGAGGTTATTATGGGAGCGTTCTAAAAACAAGATTCCAAAAATTTCAACAAGTTTCTGATTCTAATTCCGATTCTAAAGTGGAAAATATAGGTCTGGTAAAGTTTTATTCTACCTAATTTACAATAAACATTTAACATAAAAGTAAAATACTAAAAGAGAATCATGAAAACATAAATATTACATCAATTAACGCAATATTATATATGGAAATATTTTTATTAATAATGTAGGTTTTATTTATATATTATGATTTTATTAATTAATATGTTTATAATATTTTATAGTATGTTCAATCATTATATTATTTTGTGATTTTTATTAACTTTTATCGATAAAAAAGAGTAATGTAAAATAAAACAAAAATCCATGGTATGTATTTTGGAAATGCCTTCAGTTATGTATCAAAATCGGGTTACAATAATCATCCATCTAGTCTTGATCATTACTAATAATCAAAACGACAAGACATCGATATATCCAAAATAAGCATCAGAATCTATCCAAGTGAACGTCTCAGAATCTTTATGAGGGTTCACCAATAGTCATCACATCTATGGAGACCCCTTGATTGTCACAACATAAACTTTTATAATATGGATCCCACTACACGTATAGTTTCAATGTTGGATTTATCATTGAATTTCTTTTCTACCTGATTTATTGGTTTGTTGTCAAATTCCTTTTACTTTACATATATTCTTATTGTTGATTAAATCATCTTCTTAGAATAATAACATACAATAAAAACACAAAGAAAAAATAGCCAATGGAAAAGAAAAAACAATCCATCATAACTCATAAGTGACGTCTCTCTCTCGCTGAAGATATCACACAAATAGGTTCTAAAAATGCTATTTGAAAAAGAAGAGAAAATAGCGGTTTTCATAATTTGTGGATGAGACGTCTCTCTCACTAATTTCCCGTTTTAATGCCATTTTTCAGGGAGAATTAGCATATTACCCTTAATGAAGGTTCAAATTAGAGAGTTCCCCATGATGTGATATCATTGGTTTTGCTCTTGTTATCTGACGAAAACTGCAAGTGAAAAAGAATGTGTCAGGTTTGGAGAAGTGTGATCGAGGTTGTAGGCTGCAGCTAGAGCATTTTCCTCCATACGTTTTCTCTGAGTTTTAAATTTATATTTATTTTTATCTTCTTTTTAATAGAAATTAGATTTTCTTTCTCATCTCTTTCATTTTCAATCAATTTTTTTTTTTTGGAAAACTTAGATTTAGAACTTGATTTTCAAAGTTTTCTACTGATATCCAAGAAACTTTGATGAATTTTGACTAAGATTCCGATAAAGATTCAAAACAGTCGGTGAAAATCCATAGAGGATGAAGCGAAGATAAGAGAAACATGGTAGTGAGTCTATGGAGAAAAAAAATCAGGTAAATATTTAATGGATATATGATGAGTCATATTAGAACTTAGTGAAGAGAAATTGGACACTCTGATGATGACAGGTTGTTGAGGTTTTATCCCCTTATATGGTTGGCATTCTTATTCCTTTCAATTTCAAAATCATAATCAACTTTCAATTTCTAATCATATTAATAGCAATTATTTGTTGCAGTCTTTCTCTTCAACCATAACCTAAGTGATGGTATATCTGAAGTTCAAGAAGAGCTTGTTCTTGATAACATATGTGTTAACTAGTATTTTTTAAGTTAGCTGATATTATTTATCATTTAATGAATTTTCTATTTTATACCGGGATTCACGCTATTTATTTTAAGCAGTTAATTGATAGATGGTTGGCAAGATGTTATAGACATATGTCATTAGCTGATACAAGATTAGTTATTTAGTGCACGGTTTAGAGCAGATAATAAAAAATATATCAACTAACGACAATTCATTTGTAACATCATTGTCGCTTAGTTTATAACTTATTTGACAATGTTTTATTAGCTAATATATTGTAATGATAAATAATTGATTATATATTCTCAATCACATATCAAATAACAGACAAGAACTAAAATATGTATCAGTTAACAAACCATGTATTCGCTAACGACTACTATTTATGGCGTGATATATATGGTGAATCATTTTAGAACCACTCATTTGTAACCACATTAGTGCAATTAATAAAATATGTATCGGTTAACAACAACTATGATGTAACCTAATATGAAACATATTTAGTAGCAGCTAACAAAATTTGTATTATCTAACAACTATTTTGTAACAGCTAACTAAACATATATCATATTAAAATTTTCTGACCATAATCACCACAATGGAGAGTGTAAACACATTTGTCGTGGTTCAAGAACTCCTCTGAGACAACGATTCAATGGTTGGGTAGACAAACACATAACAATATAACATTGTTAGGTGTGGTGTATATTATGTCATTTTCGAACTAGTTGGATATATTCTCACGTAACAAAACAATGTATCAATTAACAAATTATGTATCAGCTAACGAATAATATATCAAATGGTAAATCATGTATTAAGAAAAAAAAACTATGTATCAAGTAACAAACTAGTTGTCAAACAATGTATCAGCTTATTGTTTACTTAACTTTCAACTAACAAACCAGATATAGCTAACAAGAATTACTTTGTAACATCGTACCAACTATTTATCAAACAATTAACATAATTTAGAAAACCGCATATCACATAATAAAACATATCAGATAATAAAGTCCAAGTGCTCTGTTTGTGCGCCTGTGAGATGAGTGCACCAGTCCCTGGCACTGTGAAAACTTCTTCTTCGTCGGAGAACCAATGTTCTAATGCCTTTAAACCACATTCCAACGCGTGAAGAGATACATGTGTCTTTTCTCGTGTTTTTGTTTCCATGTGCCATGAAACTCTCGTAGAGCCGTGATTGAACTCAACAGTTTTATTCAGCCCATCCCATATCATTCTTCCTAGCGCATTTAACCATCTGATTCCGAGTACTATATAGAACCCTTGCAAAGGAATCGCAAAGCACTCTGCTTTGAATTGGTGCCCTTGTACGGTCATTGACAAGCCTTGGCAAAAACCATTAATCAGCCATTTTCCTCCATCAGGAAGAGCGACAAAACGGTCGGGTTTCCGCTGTATTTGAATTCCCAGTTCTTTCACCAAACTACTCTTAATAAAATTGTGTGTGCTCTCTGCATCAAGTAACACCCAACATGTTCATTTGCCAATATTAGCTTCTACTATGAAGATTTGCTCGGTTTGTTCTCCATTAATAACGTTTAATGAAATCTCTAACTCATCTTCTTCGAGCCACTCATCTTCTCTGCTGTTTCCGTCCGCCACTGGCATGATATAGAAAATGACTGGGCTGCAAACATGACTAGACGTGTATAAATCATTACAATTGAAACAAAGCCCATTTGATCTTCGATCCGTTATCTCTGCTGGTGTTAATTTCTTCCAAAATTTCCTTTGCGGTGTTGGTTTTTGCAAACCTGGTCTCTTGGTTTTTTCTTCTACTCCACGGTTCTCCTGTCGGACTGAGAGTCCCAATGTTTTTGTAATAGGGGCTAGATGACCACCAAACTTCCTTGTCCGTTTGTCACTGTCAATTTTGTACTCGTTATCTCGGGCGTATTCTGTGGTTTCGAAAATTGTCTCAGGTCTAAGATATTTCACTTCTTTTTGCAAGTTGTCTGTCAAACCTGAACAAATTGCCATAGTTGTTGTTTTTTCTGTCAATCTGGTCTGGCGCCCCAAACACTCTTCAAACTGATTACAATATTCATCAATGGTCCCTGTGTAACTGAGATTCGACAATTTGCCCACTGGATTGACTGAATCTGCGTTTTACCAAAACGACTATTGCAAATTCTTTTGAATCCACCCAACTCAATCTGTGAGTGGCTAACCTTCGAAGATTGTTTTTCCAATGATATGCTTGTCTTGTTAACACAAAATTCGTTTGGCATACTCTCGCATCATCATGGAATATTTGCTGATGATTAAAATAGTCTTCACACTTCTATAACCATTCAACTGCATTTTTCGTCCCATCATACGGTGGAAACTCTATCTTTGCCATTGGTCGCACACTCGGTCCAGAGAGATAAGTTTCACAAGGTTCCCTATAATTCTCCTCTTGACGTTGAAAACCTCCATAAGGATAATTATATTGGTCCTCATTCTGCACCATCCCAATTGGTTTCACACGCCAATCACTTCCACCATCAGCTCGTTGATTGCCTTGTTCTCTGCCCACAGCTCGTGTCGGCCAAGGTGCACTGGAGAACCCTGGTTGACCTCGTCCTCCAGTAGATGTACCTGCTTCAATTGCTTGTAGCGGAAAAGCTTTACCTCCCTTGCTCCGACTTAAAATTTCAACTTCGGATAACTCTTCTGTCGAGATTTTGATTTTCGATCCATGATCCTGAAGAACCCACTTCTTCTTGTCATCTTGTGCTTTAGGAGATGAATGTCGTGTTTCAAGAATAGCTGTATTGCCCTCCACTGTTATCCTCAACGATTTCAACTCACTCCCCATGCCATCGATCTTTTCCATCATGATAGCGAGTTGTTTCATTATGTTGTTTTCTTCTCCCATCGGTTCGTTCGGTTCTGGTACCAAATTGTTATGAGCCTGTAGACTTAATTGAGATCGACTAACCGGAGCCGTTGCTTAGTAAGTAAGAAACCGAAAACTTATTTGCAAAAATTCTTTTAATCCTAATCTCTCTTAAGAATAAGATTAATGCTGGAAGATGATTTTTTATGGATAATTAGATTTCTTTACATATGGTTACTACAAATCATAACCCTATTTAAAAAAAAAAACTACTTAAGTACGGTAAAAGGAAAAATATCAAAACCCTATTTTTATGCTTTAAGGAAAGTACTAATTTCATAATTTCGAATCTTTTTTCTTTGGTATGTGATACCATATATCAGATAAACAAGCTGTTACATGTTATAAATTAATGCAAATACCTCTGGGAATGTATTGAGGATAAGCTGTTTACTATCTTCTATATGTTCACATTAACATCACAAGAAGAATCATTATCAAAGGTCAACAACGTCATGGGATGCACTTCGTTTTGTATTGTTAGCAGCCTTAATAAGAGCAAAAACTCCATTCCATGAAACCTCCTCATTCCTCACATTAAAAATTTCCAGTCACATCTTCAGGGATGATTGTCGGCTTATCCGTATGATTGTCGGCTTATCCGTCTACAAACACAACAGGTGTATGCTAGGAAACAGAGAAACAAACTCACTGCCGAGAAATACTCCATCAAGAAGTTAAAGTCCTGATGCTAAGCAGCTAGTTTTTCCAGTTATGCTAATATAGCTTCTCCACTGAACTAACATAATCATTACATCCTTGAAAGATGTGTGATCAAGATACAACATTTGACCAACATGTAACCTCTTGATCATGTCAGTTTGCAAGCAAAACAAGGATTGTGTTGTGACTAAACCCATTAAAAACACCATTTGCGAAACTGAAAACGTACATATGAAAAAAAGCCATTAATCTCTATCACCATAGGAGGATCTCTTCCCACTTGATCTGCCCTTGTTTGTGTACTCATGCTCCCTGCTAACTCTTTCTGACATCTCTGTCTTCCTTACCTAGTCACATGTCTTTTTCCAGAAGCAACATCCCACTACCTCGGTCCAAAAATAATAATGTCCCCGCCTCTATTTCACTATACCACCTGTTGCCTCATCATCATTGGCACCTTCTTCAGCCAGCTGTTGATCACGCAAACCCAGCGCAGCTTGAAACGCCTCCATTTGCTTCTCTTTCTTCGCAGAAATCTGGTGTGTGTGCGTATCAGAGATCTTCGCATCATTAAGCACATGACTCTCATTACAAACAGCAGCAGAAGCTTCAAACTTCAACCTGGCTTCCTCTAGCTTCAGAGCAATCTCAGCATCACAAAATCCCTGATTTATAAGCTCGTCTTCTAGAACAGCAAGCTTAAGAAGAATCTGACGCTTACTGTCATGCTCAAGTATGCTTTTGTTAGATTTTTGGATAAACCAGCGGTACCCTGATCACCAGCAAAACTTTTGCCACCGTTCCTAGGCCTCACGAAGAACTTGTTCGTTTGAACGTAACCATTAGTCCATGATCCTCTCGCGGTCTGTAACCCTATTCCGTTGTACATCGTTCTCTATGAAAGTAAACTCCAAACAAGATCAATCAATTGAGACAGTAAGTCTGAGAGTAACCGATAAATCCGATGCAGAAGCTCACCGAGAGCTCGAGAACCGGTAAATCAAAGTCTAGAGAACGACCACGAAGGAAGAAGGATAATTCCGAAGAACAGAGATTCAATGATGGATAACGAAGATGATGAACAGAGAGATTAGGGTTTTAGAAGATTGTTTTAATGTTTGATTGATTCTCTTGTAAATGAGAAAACGTACATATAGTGTTTACTAAACCAAAGGAGTAAACCATAAAACTAAACCAAATAGATTAAATAACTAAACCAAAGGATAACCAGTTTATACTGTCACAATACTCCCTTCTTCAAACCAAAGGATAACCAGGCCTTATAGGGAAAACCTTGTAAACAATTTAAATTTGGAACGAAAATAGTCCTTTTTTTTTGAACAACCGAACGAAAATAGTCCTAAAAATCAAGACTGCATCACTTTTCCTTCTTTTTTTTTTGTAACTTTGGCTTGCATCACTTTTCCTTACGAACTAGATGTTCTCTCTCTCTTCTTATTGTTGAGTATTTTGGAATGGATTCCCGATATTATTGGGATTTTGTTTAGTTATTAAGCCTAGATACTATGTTGCAACTTGCAAGTATATAGATATGAAGTTGAGATATTCTCTTCAGAGGAGTTGTATATATAAGATTGTAATCTCTTCAACGTAATATACAGAAAAGCATTTTCTATTCTTCTTTTGTCTCTGTTCCATTATATTTATTTTTAATAATTTTACAAATATTTATAAATAAATATATTATCAATTTAAAAACTATTAGAATAAATCATTGTCATGTTTTTGAAATATTTAATAATTAATTAAATATTAATTTTTATACATGATAACTTTTATGTTACTAAACTATCTTTTATTACGTAAAATAATTTTGAAACATTCATATGTACATAAAACTATATATAGAGATTTATATTTATTTTTAAAATATTATAATGTAAAATATTTTGGATAAAATAATACACAAAAGTTTAAGATAATGATGACTATAAATTAACGAAATTCTTTTTTAATTTATGAGTAATTATATATTATCAAATATAATACAGTTATCTATTAACAGTAATTAAAAAAAATTAAAGCTCTAAATTTAAATGTGAGAACAAACAAATTATTTCGCAAATAATAGTATAAATAATTTTGAACTGACTATCACAAAAATTATCACAAAAATTTTAAATGTGAGAGCCAATATTTTCAAAAATTATCATGATAAGTGATTTTCATTGTCCTAAAAAAATTATCGTAAAAGATAAATGACTCATTCTATCTTATGTACATATATATAATTTTTTAAGAATACTAAAGTAAATATAATCTAAATTTACAATGAAATTATCGTTAGATTTTTTTAATTATTCTCAAGATAATGATAAATTACAGCTAAATCACTAAATTTTTTTATTAAGATTAATAATTAACCACAATATATGATTAAACCTCAAATTATGGGGAGGATGATAAATCATCAAATTTACTTCTCAAATAATAGTATTTTCATGCTTTTGAAATATTTAATAATTAATTAAATAATAATTTTTTTATATATGATAATTCTTTTATTTAAAAACATTCATATATACATAATATATATAAATTTATATTTATTTATAAAATATTATAATTTAAAATATTTTTTGATAACAGAATTCAAAAACTTTTTAGATAATGGTGATTATAAAATTAATAAATGTTTTTTTAATTTATAGTCAATTATATATTAAAAATAAAATATAATTATTTATTAAGACTAATAAAGACTTTAAACGCTCTATCTTATGTGATATATATATATATATACTTATTTATTTAATTTTTTAATATTAATATGGTAAATATAATAATATAAATTTTACTATAATATTATCGTTAGATTTTTTAATTATTCTCAAGATAATGACTAATTACAGCTAAATAATTAAAATTATTTATTATGATTAACAATTTACACATCACCAAAATTATCTCTCAAATAATTGTATATTAATGCTTTTGAAATATTTAATAATTAATTAAATATTAATTTTTTATATTCGTCAATTTTTCAATTTAATAAAATATTCTTTTATTACGTAAATAAATTACAGCTTAACCATTAAAATTATTTACTAAAATTAATAATTAAGCATAAAATAGATTAAATCTAAAATTATGGGGAGAATGACAAATCAGTAAATTCAGTTCTCAAATAATTTTTAGTTATTCCTAAGATAACGATAAATTACAGCTAAATCATTAAAATTATTTACTAAAATTAATAATTAAGCATAAAACTATTCGAATCTCAGCCACTGGTGAACTAACATGGGGTGATCACCAGTCTGATGTCTTCGGCGGGTTTCCCGGAGGGAAAAGTCCATATTTCTGGTAGACGATCCTGGTTGCTAGTCGGGAGTCCTTTGGGGAGACCCAGATACTAGGGTCATCAAAAAAAAAATAGAGCTAAATCATTAAAATTATCTACTAAAATTAATAATTAAACATAAAATAGATTAAATATAAAATTATGGGGAAATGACAAATTAGCATATTCACTTATCAAATATAGTATATATTTTCTGATTTGGGAAGTGATAATGTTAAATTTAAATTTTGTATTTAATAAGTAGATCATAATAAGTAAAACCTTTGTATTTTGAAAAAAAAATCTCCAGTTTTCACAAAATTATAAAATATCATATAAAACTAAATATTATATTTTGTTTCTGTCATAAAAAATTGATCAAATTTGCGGTTGCATTTCGATAAGTTATTGTAAGCTCACCACACTAATTTGTTAAGCAATCAACTCTAGATATCTAACTCTGATTCTAGTAATGATTTCTTTACATATTGAAGGTGAAAACTTTAGAATAAAAGATCATATTTAATAAATGAAATGATGGTTTCACTTTGTAGATATTCAGGCAACGGTTGCCATGAGTCAAGCAAGCTTTTTGGCTAATAAAAGGAGGATGAAGTTTATGTTATCTGGTCATGTCTCTAAAGAAATTATTAGGGCTCGGCGTTCGGGTAGCCATTCGGGTTTCGGTTCAGTCCATTCGGGTTTCGGGTTTTCGGGTTCAAAAATTTTAGCCCCATTCGGATATTTCTAAATTTCGGTTCGGGTTCGGTTCGGATCTTTGCGGGTTCGGCTCGGGTTCGGATAACCCATTTAAAATGTTTTTAAATTTTCAAAATTCATTATATACTTTAAATTTTCAAAATCTATAAGAAATATAATATATTACATATAGATTTTCATAACATATATGTCAAAATACCTTAATTTAACATATAAATTGGTTTTCTTTGAATATTTGGATAAAAAATCAATAGATATTTAACTATTTTGGTGTTTTCAGTATACTTTAGTTATTTCAAACATTTACTTTTGACTATTTGCATATATTTTCCGAGTATTTTGGAAAACTTAAAGGTATCTTATATATTTTTAATATTTAATATACATTATATATAAAAATAATGTATATTTAAGTATTTAAATTTATTTCGGATACATTCGGGTATCCAAAATATTTCGGTTCGGATCGGATTCGGTTTCGGTTCTTTAAATACCGAAATTTTGAACCCGTTCGGATATTTAATCAATTTCGGTTCGGGTTCGGTGCTACTTTTTTGGATCGGGTTCGGTTCAGTTTTTCGGGTTCGGAGTTTTTACCCAGCCCTAGAAATTATTAGTGTAAATTGTGCGTTATAACTTATAACAAACGTGGAAGGTCAAATCGAATATATCGGGTTCGTAGATGGTTTACAGATGTTACTTTATTGGATACACTGGATCTTTCCTCTAACCTGATTACTAGTACCATTCCCTATGAACTCACCAAGGTGGAACTGATTAGGAGTCTGGATCTTTCTTACAACCGATTACATGTGGAAGTTCTTCATTTCAAAACACTGACACCGAAGGAAATCCAAAGATTCTAATAGATAAGGAAAAATTCCTTAAAAATACACAGACTGAATTTTATTTGCTGAAAAAATACACGAACTTTTTAGGTTTCCCAAAAAATACACAGATTAATTTTGGTTGTCCATAAAATACATGAACTTTTGAATTTTGGAGGTTTCACACCTCGATTTTAACGACGTTAACTCTGATTAACGTTCTGTTAAGACACCGTTAGAAGATGTTAACTCTGATTCAAAAGTTTATGTATTTTATGGACAACCAAAATTAGTCTGTGTATTTTTTGGAAAGCCTAAAAAGTTCGTGTATTTTTTCAGCAAAGAAAATGTAGTCTGTGTATTTTTAAGGAATTTTTCTTTTTTGTGCAAAATCATATTTTTTTATTCAAGATTTGTTATAATCAGGTTTAGCAGTTTAGGTCTAGGCATTTTAGCCGGATTCAAAAACTTTAATCGGAACTGACCTGAAAATATTCGATCCAAAACCAAACCGAAAGTGTACAAGTATTTGTTGGGTCGAATATTTGTTGGGTCGAAAATTATTCTACACAAAAAAATCGAAACCGAAAAAAACTGATCCGAATAGACCCGGATCCAATAAAATCGACCGAATCCAACAAAATCGACCCGAATCCAATAAAATCGATTCGGATCCAATATAAACTATCTGTAAAATCTTATTGGTTTCGACATAAAATCTATTTTTTTTTTGTTTTGTGACATTTTGATGCAGATAAGTACAGTCAAACCTCTATAAATTAATAATGTTGGAACTACACCAAAACTATATTTTTTTATTAATTTATAGAGATTATTAATTTATCGAGATACTAATTGAACCAAAAACTCAATTTGGAACTATAAAATTATATTAATTTATAGAAATATTAATCTATCGATTATTAATTTAAAGAGGTTATACTGTATTTGGATTATTTCCAAATATCTTATTATTTATTTTGTTAAATATATTGAATTAGATAATTACCTTTTATTTGTATGTTCTATATTTTAATGGTTTTTCTATTTTAGTTAAGATTATGATTTTCTAGATTTAAGGATTTATTATAAATAGGCATTCAAGCCTAAAGATGTATTCAGACTTTGATAATTAATAAACGAGATTTTGCTTTATACCTTGAAAGAGATTTGATTAAATTCATCTTCTTTGAGTTGCTTTGTTATTGATTTGATTAAATTTATCAATACAAGAAGTTGGTCTCAAGACGCTATCGAAAGAAACTCTTGATTGATCCAAGAACAGGTCTCTAGAACCCTAAAAGTTCTTTGATCGACCGTTCACCCTATCGTCCGCTGCATCAGTTGGTATCAGAGCCGCGTTTCTTTGATTTCTTAATCGAAGACGATTCTGGATGTCATGGTGAGTATTAGCATCTATTATATCCTGGACGAAAGTCTTTTTGTTGAGAGAGAAGAGAACCATGAGATCTATCGAGAGATTTATGGTGATCCGATCTACGATATCTATGAAGATGATGTATGTGTTGTCCGTGCAAAATTCGGGCGAGACGAGTTTTGTGCAAAATTCGGGCGAGACGATTTCCGTGCAAAATGACGGCCAAACGGAAATTCGGGCGAGACGATTTCCGTAATAATAATGATTGATAAAAATTAAATGACTGTTTATTTGTTTCAAGTAGGAAATATTATTTTTTCAGAATAAAATATTTTATTTAAATTAACTGATCTGTATTTTAGTAATGAAATCTTTTGAATAAAAAAAATTCTAAATTTATACTAAAAGTTTCTAAAGTTTTACTAAAAATTTACCAATGTTGTACTAAAATTTTACTTAGTTTTTCTTTACAATTTTTTTTTAATTTTTTTTGTAAATTATGTATTAGAAAATGAATATATACAAATATGATAACTAAAACAAATATATATACATGTAAAATCTATTCTAGAACCTCTTAAATCTTTTGATATTTAAAATATTTGATACTGGATGACTTCTTACGATATCGCGGAATAACTTTTGAATATATTATTAACTTTTGATATTTAAATATTACTTGCGGTAAATAAATTTTGAATATATTTAAAATTTATAATAATTTTGAAAAACTAAATTTTGTTGTAATCGATAGAAACTTTTGATTGGTTAATAATGAAAGAATAAAATTAAATGTTTTGCATTGTATTAATCGTTTTAATACATGTATCTCATAATTATGAGAAAAATAAAATAAAAATAGAAACTATCATATGAGTCTTTTCAAATAGACTACCGTATATGAGTTGTGATATATTTCTAATATTTAAATTTAAAAATATTTTGTTATATCACTTGGATGATATAAATTTACATATTTTGAGATTTTAAGCTATATTAATTATTAGGTATAGTTTAGTTTAATCAACAATATAAGATTAATTTTAAAACATTCTGAAATATGATATAAGAAATCAAATATTCTCAAGAAATCGTTACATTTATTTATTTTTATATTACTTAAAATATATCTAACACTATAAAGTTAGGTTTCTAATCAAAACACATTTGAAAAAAAAATTAGGATATAAATGACTTTTTTTGTCTTATATGTTCTCATGAAAATCATGTAAATTGCAATCATATATAATATTATTTTACTATAACAAACCATAAATTAGATATTTAAAATAAACTTATACACATTAACCACTAAGCCAAATATTTTATAAAATATCATTTCATAGATTAGCTCAAGTAAAATATTTTTAGTATAACTCTTACTTCTGTTTAGTTATTTATAGATGTGCTAAAAATGCATTACATGGTATACTTATAATAGACAATATTAATCTGATGGGCATAGATGGAATTTAGTTCATTTATTATTTGTTTGAGAATTATGAAATTTAAAAAATTTAATTAATACAATGACGTCCAATTCATTATATATATATATATATATATATATATACACACATATATAGCTATATATATATATATATATATAGCTTTTCTTTGAGAATGACTGAAAAAATAATCAAATCATAAATAAAAAGTATATAGTATTTACATATAATGGACTTTACACTAATTAAAACATTTTACAAATTTATTGATGTATATTAAATTACATATCCTATAACAATATAATATAAAGAATTAATTAATCAGTTGAATATTCGAGAATTAAAAACTCGTTAAATTTCAAAATTGTGAATTAGTTAATTTTTTAGATCTTGAATTTTTGAATAAACTTCTTTTTCAGCAATCTAACCTCTTAGTAGGATTCGAACCCAGATGAAGTTCTGACCATCTGTCAGAGAAAAAAGAACGAATGACTCTTGTAGAATTTCCATTGCTTTACTTAGCTCGCCTCTGTATTTCAATTCTCCATTAGAAAACATCAAATTGAACCACGATTTTTCCATTTCCTTTACTTTAAGAAATTAATAAGAAAAAATAATACATAAAAAAATAACTCTATTATAACTTCAGTTATTTTTTTTATTTCATCTTATCTCTTCTAAATTTGTGTATGTCTTTTTTTAATTAGAATCAAAGATCAATTTTATTTTGATTTATTTTAAAATAACGTAATATCATCATTACAAATGTAATTTTTTTAATGATCCTCTTTTTTTATTTTGAAAAAATCTAAATTCGATTTTTTTTTTATTTCCATCTCGATTTTCAGAAAAAAAGAGGGAAACGGATACTCAATTTAAAAGTGAGTAAACAGAATTCCATACTCGATTTCATAGAAACATATAGAATTCTGTGGAAAGCCGTATTCGATAAAAGTCGTATGTACGGTTTGGAGGGAGATCTTTCATATCTTTCGAGATCCACCCTACAATATGGGGTCAAAAAGCTTTGTTTATGCCTCGGGTTGGAACAAATTACTATAATTCGTCCCCTCCTACGGATTAGCCGACACTTTTCACAAATTTTACGAACGGAAACCCTTATTTTCATAGTTGTTATTCCTTAATTCTCTTTTTTTTGGGTGGAGAAAAATATTTAGATTTCTAACATACTTCTTATATCTACTTATTTAATAAAATTTCAGATAATAGTATAAATATAATTAATGACTCATAAGTTAAAATCATTAAGAACATGAAAAATAAGTAAGAATCACCTAAAATTGTGATTAACATGACAAATAAACAAGATCTACTTATTTAATAAAGTTCCAAATAATAGTATAATTTTAATTAATGATTTACTAGTCAAAATTATTAAAAACATGATAGATAAACAAACTTGTCTAAAATAGTGAAATAAGCAAAATCACTTAATAGTATCGATAGATAGATAAATATCAAAACTGTTTTTGGTAAAAGAATTTAACAGTTTAAAAATTCATTTTATATATTTATCTTAAAAAATACTGTGTCCATCCAAAAGTTTCATGTTCTACAAAAAATACTTGTTTTAAAAAAATACATTTTTATATTCTCTATGCATATTTTCCCAACTAATAATGAATGATTGTAATTTTTTTAAAAAATTGATTGAATTCTTAATTGGTTTAGAATCATAAGATAGACAATTACAAAAATATACATTTATAACTGAAATTAGAAAAAATTGAACAATTATATTTTATTAATATGTGTGAAAATTTTATTATTTTGAAAAATAGAGAAATAGCACTTCATCTATTTCCCATTTTTTAAATAAAATGGATTTGCATTTGATTTTTTTTTCTTACTAAACCAATGTATACTTTATCTATGAAGCTGAAAAGAGCATATTCTTTAAGCAAGCGCCAAGTCACTTTCTTTCCACAACATAAAATAGTTTCGAATACATAACCACAAGCAAAGAAAGCCATTAGATGGTAAACGGCAAGCAATTTTGTTTCCCTCATCACACACACACGGAGAGTTTTCACAAACACAAAGCACATCCAAACTAGCTAGATAGTAAAAATTGAAGTGCATCTGTGAATTTCCACAGATACATGGCAGAGTGGCCTTACGGCTCCGAACGTTAAAATTTTAGAGACGTTGAGACAGATACTTAGCCAAAGCATCAACAGGCTTGGCCGAGTCCATTTTCTTTCCCATTTCCCCTGACCGGACTTTAATCCTTGCAAGATAGTCAGCTGCAATCCAAGCAAAGCTCAGCATCACTCCATGACCAGACGACTCATCAGGTTCTTGCAGCTCTGTAGACTTCTTCACCCACTCGGGATGGTATGTGACATGGTACCAAGCTGAAGCCTTTTTCTCATACATGACGTTCTTTTCCTCTTCGCTGAGACTCTCTTGCTCCGGTTTTGTTTCCTCGAATACTTTTCTCAGCTCCTTCTTCAGGGAGTTATAAGAATGCTTCAGTCTTTCTTTCAGTTCGCCTTGTTTCTTACTTGTGTACTTAGGCATGGACCAGATGTGACCCGTCACAATCTCTTCCTCTTTTTGCACCTTGTATTGCCCGAGAAGACCAATGAGCTGCCCGTCGTAACAACATTTGTGACCCCATGCCTCAGGGATGAAATCTTCAAATCCTGGTATTTCGAGATCAGTGTCATAAGGGATGTCACTCGGGTCAGAGTTTTCTTCTGAGGAAGCTTCTGCATCTTCGTCGTAAACCTCTTTTACCCGTCTGTAAAGCCGTCCCAAGATCTTCTTCGACCTGTAAGTCTGGTACTCTTCTTTCCCCATGAAATCAGGGTAGAGTTTGGGTTTCAGGTGGAAAGGCATTGTCACCAGCTTCCCTGTCTTTGGGAAATCGACTGCTGTGGCAGCTAGCTCTGCCAGTAGCAAACATTCTTCGTCCATGGCTCCATACTCACTTCTATCAGCATGAACGACGTGTGCATTGCATATTGTACCCAAATGCTCATTCGCCATGTTTTTGACAAAGAATTCTATTATATCCTGTAACAAAAAACCACCGATTACCCAATACTTGTTTTGCAAGCGCGTAGAAAAGAAAGTAAAACAAAGAAATGATTACTAGATAAGCAGATGCTAGAATCATGATATTATTGCAATAGATAATAACTAAAAATAAGGAGCAACGAAGCTCCTGCAGAATGAACTCAATATGATGCTAATAACCTATACCATGCAATCAATAAACTCAGAAGCAAGCATATATAATCAGTTAATCACTACTACAAGCATGCAAAAACAAAGCATCCAGCACTTTCAGAAATATCATAAGAGTTATACTGGAATCATCTATTTATCTTAAGCGTCATCATCTTAAGCCAACCGGAAAAAAAAAAGTAGAGGGCAAAAGTAGATATTGACCTGGTGGTTGACAGCGCGACCCTTACTCGTTTCTTCAGCTGCAGTATATTGCATGGCGGGAAAGCTTTTTTTGCTGGGAGGGATGAGTCTCTGATCCCAAGCCACGAAGTACAGGTCACCATCAAGGTCACTGCCAGAAGCTTCGTTTGTATGAGGCCTCTCGCCTTTCTGAGGGAAAAGTAGGCAGTCATACATGTCATGCAGCTCGGGTACATCAACAGCTTCTAGAATCCTTACATCCCCTGGGTGAAGACAAGGATTCTTAGCAACGGCTACATAACCTTTCACTACTTGAAAATCTGTCTTCGTCTCCTTAAAACGAGACCCATGTTTGGAGAAACAGTTTTCTATAGACGGTTTTGAGACTTGGATAAAGCATTGGCCCTCTTCAAGTATCCCTGCTTCGTCTAGGCAACCCATTAGCCACCTTCCCGAAGTAACAAAAATTCGAGATTTTTCTCTGAGACCCCAGAGTTGTGCAATCCTGACTGAAGACAACATCCCGCGTAGGTGTGGCTCAGTTTTTGGTTTGAATCCTGCACTCAGCATGATAGCTGCAGTATTTCCCTGTTCAGCACATGAAGCTGTCAGAACTTCAAATGCGACATCGGTGTCATCAAGGATGCGGTTCAGTTTGTAGAGCATAGTTTCCTGCATATCCCAGAATATTTCATCAGGAACACCTAGCACAGACAGGAGGGTGATAATCTGCCGGTTTAAGAACCCAGGTTGAAACCTGGTCCATGAACAGATCTCCAAGATTGTGTGCTTAGAATGGAACTTATCCATACTGTGTCGAAGGGCTAACCGGATTCCATCATCTTTTGATGGCCAACGAGCAACAACTCCTTTGAAACCGGCGTACCGTATCTGATAAGCACAAGGGCTGCAGTGCGAATCCAACTGAAGTTTCTCCATTATCTCTAAAGCGAGGTCAGGTGTGATTGTACCAATTCCATCAGAGAAAGTATACCCATTTCTCTCGATTTCTGGAAGCTCGGTGTCAACCTCGTGAGGCATGACATCTACAGTGGCGTATGTGGAGGAGAAGCACAAGCCCATCCTAGCAGCACACTTTGCTACATTCTTGTCTTTAAACTTCCCCATCCATGTCTTTATATCTGACACTCTTGTTTTCCCGTCTTCAGCGAAAAACCATGCAGAGCGGTCTCTGAGTTGATTAGCCGAGAATGCTAGAAAACTGTATTTTCTACCACATAGTTTAAACCCATCGGTTAGTATGGTCTTTACTCTTTTGAAAACGTGGGTCTTCTGAGAGAAGGAGCTTGAGGTAAGATCCTTCACAATCGGAGCAACAAAGTACGAAAGAACATTTGAGTTCATAGTCTGCATGCTTTCGTCCATGAAAGTTACTCGCAAAAATCTATCAGACAAAGCTTTGTATTTTCTGAGTACCCTGTTGGAGAGCTCAACTTCTGGGGGCAGGCAATAAGCTCTGGTTGGAGTAATCGCTAGCCTTCTGATCTCAGAGATATCATCTGACTGTACATGACTCCCTAAAAGCTTTGGATTATTCTGAATCCATTCCTGAACAAGCTTCAGCCTCTTGTACGCATCAAAAACGGGTCGTTTATAGGTACAGAGATGCTTGAGGGTAGCTATATTGACATCCTTGGGTTGGTTTCTGAGAAGATCAAAGAAGCGCTCAGTCAACTGAAACTGGTTAAAAACCCCTCTGTGCAGCACTGCATTTACTAGGAACATGATCTCAAAGGAGATTCCTTCCCTGTGGTGAATGCAGAAGAAATGATCTGTAATAGGCTCCCCAAAACAGGGCTCATCACGAATCCTGGGAGGCCACCTCACACGCTCCTCATGCACTCTCCGCGCCCTTAGATAGTCCAAGGCTGTATTCATTTTCTTCTCATGCCGAGGAGATATGAGCACTCGATATGTAAGGCATCGGCCAATTGCCCCAGCCTGGGTAAAATCAGTGGTACGGATCCAAGGGTCATCATCATCCAAGAGATCGACGGGAACAGTTTCATAGATATCATCATCGGCTGTTCTGTACCAGACACGGGGTGATGAAGCCAGCTGCAAGAGTAGCACATAGCCATCAAGAGTTCTATACTGCCTGACTGTTCGTATGTCTCTCACCAATAGCTCCAACTTATAATCACAGTTGATCACAGCGTACATCATTGTGTCCTTCAAAGAGAAGGCAGTGCTCTTTGTGAAGCAAAATCTGCAAGTGTTGTCAAAAGGGTCTACGAGGAAATCAACCCCTTCAGCTCTCCAAGAAACAAGAAACTCATCGCGGGCAACCAAGGTCCCAATCTCAATCGAAACACCAGTCAGCTTATAAGGTGTTGTCGTTCTTCTTCTCTGGTTAAGCGTGTACGGGTTCTTAGGCCCCAAGCTGACTTTCAAAGGCTGGCCATCGAGGATGAGCTTGGATTGCCCCGCAGCATCCATTGCACGACCTGCTGACTCAGGAACCGCGAAATGGACAAAGGCATGAGGCTCCACTCTCTTGTAACCATCAAACGTGGGGATGTTTGAAGTGTCAGTGATGTCGAAATTAGGATAAGAACCAGGAGGAGTCCAAGAAGTTTTTAATCTGCATCGCCAAACGAGTCCTACTTCTTCTTCAAGGTAATCTGTAAGCTCTTTTGCAGTTGTTTTATCCCCAAACCCACCAACGCTTACTTGTGTCACAACCGTGTTCTTGATGTTTCCTTCTGACCCCATTCTCCTGAGAAACAAAAAAGAACAAATATAAGATAATCGTTCCGAGTCTCAGTAATCAGATCAACAAAATAAACAATGACTACAAAACACCATGAAAATAAGTAGATGTAATTAGAATCATGCATAAACAACAAAGCAGGTGAGATCATCATAAGAAACTGACTCCATAAGCACCTTTGATTGTTTATGGTAATGAGGAATAAATAATGCACTGAGTCACTGAACGAACACAAAAAACTCTTAAGATACATCTCAGATACTTAATAAGTAACTGTTCAAGTTCACATCATCAACCAATGATCAGACAAAGAACATATCAATCATGGCGTTCAAAACCCTAATTCGCTGCTCCCTTAGAAGTTCAAATGAGAAGAAACATCAAACTGAGAGACGATACTGATGATTTAATTATGAAGATAACCCTAACGACCGTACAGAATTATACAACAGTACAAAGAGAACCTGGGGACTTACAAAGTGATATCTTCGATCTCAAGGTTGGCAGTGAGATCGGGAGAGACATGGAAGCAATGCGGAGAAGAAAAGGATAATAGGAGAGTGAGCGATTAGTACAGTGGAACCGCCATAGCTAAAAACCATCAACCATCGTCTTCTACCAGTCAACGGAAGAGAGTGTTGTGCTAATCGTGTGATTAGACGTTTCTTTATGGGCTTTTTTTACAACAATATAAGCATATGGTCTTTATGGGCTTTTAATGGGCCTTTGTATATTATAGAAATTCCATTTTTCTACAACAGTATTTTGTTACGTTTGAACTTTTTTTCATTGTTCAAAAAAAAAAGAACTTTTTTCTACAATGCTTGTTTTCCTTTTTTTTTTTTGAAAAAGAAAAAGTTCTACAATGCTTGTTTATGGAAATAGTACTTCCATTCAAGAATTATAAAGTTCTATTTCACAAAGATATTTTATGATATTTGCATTTTGACTTACTAACAAGTAACAATAATTTATTTCCATTCAATACCTGTTTATGGAAATAGTATTTCCATTTAAGAATTATTAAAACTATTTTACAAAGAATATACTATGCTATTTGCATTTTGACTAACTAACAATAAATAATTTATGGATTAAGTAAAGATTACCCTATAGCTGTCATCAATTCAACTTTACATTCAAAATTGTGAATAGACGAGAAGAAAGACGTTTAAGCAAGCTAAGCTACGAGTTACAAATTAGTTTTTGTCAAATAATGCAGACTAAATCTTCATTTGGGCAACCGTGCGGATATTGAATTTCATATTTTTGATGTCATATAAATTTGCATTGTTTTAACCACTCATTTAGCATGTAATTGATCATATAGTTTAGTATTTAGACATTTTTAGGTTGTATTTTCATTCACATGTCTTTATTAGATGTTAAAGTGTTTTTGTGAAATTTTTAGAGGTGTTTGAGGCTGTTTTGAGGAAAAAGAGGTCAAGAATGATCTTTGGTCAAGAGGTACAAGATGAAGTTTTAGAGCGGGTCGTCGCAGCGACCTTACACACCCACTCTAGTCATGACAAGATCATCGAAGAACATGAGATATGGGAACGGGTGTGTGCACCGAGGAGACCAAGCCGCTGTGGCACTTGGTAAAGCACGCAAACCTTGAGCAAAGTCTGGAGCGGGTTGGGACAGCGAGTTAAGTAACACGCTGTACGTCATGCGAGTTATAGAGCGGGTACTCACAGCGAGGTACAAAATATTTTATATAGAAAAAGATGTTAAAGTCACACTATGAATGCTAAAGTAAATAAATATGATGTTTTATCTAAAAATATATTCGATATTTAGCTGACTATCGATAAAATATATTGACTGGTATTATGTAATATTAATATTTTTAATTGTGTCGTTTTTAATTTGTCTTATACAATATAAACAATATAGAGAGTTCACAGTTCTATATGTTTCAATTAAGTATAGCTAATATTATTTTGAAAAATAACAAAAAGTGAAGTATTTATTAAAAAAAAAATATCAATATAATATTTAAAACACCATTATTATTGAAATAAAATATCAATCAAAATTTATGTAAAAAAACAGATTATTGTTATTAAAACGTCACCAATATATACTGAAAATCCAAAAACTAACGTGAGAAAAATATTTCCAATTTTTTTATGATTCGTGAAATTAAAACATCAAACAAACTTGTGTGTTGCACGGGTTCATATCTAGTATGAAATAAACAATTCTCATTAGCTGGTGAATCCAATAATTTCTCAAAAACAAATCTACGTTCAGAAAGCGCAAGTCATTAATTAGTTTTTGTTTAAACAAGACTGATCGGTTTTGTGAAATTTTCATATCAATGATTCTTTCGCCGATTGGCTTTTTTTTTGTTCGTGTGGGCTGAATATTAGACTAGCTAAAGGCCCAAAGTTATACCCCTCTCGTGGCTCGTTCTTACTGCATTTACTGCACGGCATCATGCTCTTGTCGTAATGTTTCTTTCTGCCGTCCTCTTCCACTATCATTAAGAGCATCTCCATCAGAGGTTTAAAGAGAGGTTCACATGTTTTTCCAAAAAAAAAAAAAAAAAAAAAAGTTATAAACCTGTGTCAAAAAAGTTGACCGTAAAAACCCCGTATTTCTGCGGGCTCCACGCGTCGTGGTGGTCCGCGATTGGACCAGTATTAATTTTATCTTTTTTACAAAAGTCAAATGAAAAAAAAAAATAATAATAAACTAGATCATGATCCGCTCGACCGAGCGGAAGTCAATTTTTTTTTAATCTTTGTTTGTACTAAATGTTATATATGATTGCAATATGTATTAATATAAAATTTTGATAAATAACAATGTGTACTAATGTGTTTAAATAAGCAATGTGTTTAATCACTAAATTTGATTTTTAAATTTTATGATAACGTAAAGTAGATTTTAAATATATTATTTAAAATATATAGTGCTATATATTTTGTATTTTCAACATTTATCATATAAAACTTACACTCGGGTATTATTTACGATTTTTGCAAAGGCCATGTATAATTCAGTTTAAAATGTATTCTATATTGTTTAGTTTTATGTAGTATCGAGTTTGTATAATTCAATTTTGTGTTTAAAAAACAATATCAAAACTGTCTTTCGTATGTAAAAATAACACTTTGCAAGCGCGAGTTGTGTATTTTTATTGTAACATAAAATCTGATATAAAACTTATGTTTTTTGTACATTACGAAGTTTAATTTTTTAAAAATAATTATTATATAATTTCAAAGTGAATTTTATCTCTGAGGTCTAATATATTTTGTGTGTAATGGTTCAAAGCATTTTCGATATATATTATATTTCAGTTTGGTTTGTTTTTAGTATTATTGTATAAGTATAATACTATACAATATTATTATATTCTATACAATATATAAAGCTATATGTGTTATTTGTTTTAAAAAGTAGATTAGACCCAACGTAGTTAAAGAATAGTCATATCTTTATGTATGTGACTATGACTTATCTACCTAATGTTATCCGTACAAATAAAATCAATATGGCCAATGAAAGTATACTGATCAATTTAAAATGAATTGTATAGGGTAACTCTAGTACGATTAATTTTTTAGTATTCTTAGTATCTATCTTATTTAATCGACATGTAATAAAAGTGAAAACTATATATGGAATATGGACAAAGAGAGAAATTGTATTTAAGGAAATACATCAATGCAAAGTTAGATTATGGTATGTATTATATATAAAGAATGAGACATTTAGTTTAAATATATGAGGTCCACCTTTTAAAATCCACCTAGAAGAAGTTGTAATGTTTCTGATTTAATAAGATAAGACTAGAGTTTGATCCGTCCTTTCAAAGGGCGGGGAAGATTTTTTTTTTGCCATCATCTTATGCATTGATCTTTCGGGTTTGTTAAATGTCTGAGATTATTATCAATCTTAAAAGTTTGCATTTTGATGATTCTCGTTTGGACATAAGATATTTATATATATATTTTGTTGACAAATTTATTTAACCCGTCTTTTTGTTCACCAATATGTTTAAATATGATGTTCGGTTTTCGGTTTTGGTTTTGGTTTTAGGTTGTTTTTCGTTTTGGATTTCTGTTTCAGTTCAATTATGATTTTTCCTTTTTTGTTCAAGAGATATATAAACCGTTCTGTTATTTTTGAAATAAGATAATATATTTATATTTTCCTGACCCGGATATACGGAATCAGTTTTTTCAACAATTTATTTACAGAAATTAGAAATTTCATACATGTATTTTTATTTAATTTTTTATTTATAGATAATTAAATTAAAATTAATAAATATAATTTTATGAAACTAAGATAATTCATTTATATAACCCGTCCTTATTAATTTACTTATATTTTAAAACTGTAAATTATAGTAAATTTTTTTTATCTTGGCCAAAGCTTACTTTAATATTATATAAATTAACTATATTTCATTCAACCCATATCATACTATATTGAATTATGTTTAATATTTTAATTTAACTATGTAATTATTTATTATTTTATATATCTTAATTTACTATTTTGTTTTAATACGTTGAAGTATATGTGGTAAAATTCATGAATGTATTCTAGTCTTTAGTTTTATGATATGTAAAATATTTAATAAATGAATTAAGTCACTTTATATTTAGTTGATGTATTAATTTAATTATGAATATAAATATTATGGGTATTATTTTGTGTTCTATAATGAAAGAATAGATATTTGTAAATAATTTTATTAATAGTAATACGAATTTTATTATTTAAAACTAAATATTTAAAAGAATTTTATGTTTACATATTAAATAAAAATATATTAAAAGATATTAAAAGATATTAGTAAAATAAAATCTTGGAAAATGATACTTGACAATATCTTTTTAGATATCTTATTTTGAAAATATTAAAATAATAGATTGAATATAGTATATATTTAATAGTAATTAAGTTAGTTGTAAGAGAAAAAATAGAATATAAATCAATGAAATTGTCCAATCTAGAATACTTGTAAGTAGATAAAAAGTTAAGTTTATTTAAGGAATTATGTATATTTAATTACAATTAAATTAGATATATAAATATATGAATATATAATATGTTAAATTAATTAAATTATTAGAGAAATGGCCAACATGCACTTTTTGATAGTCCAAAAAGTAGTCGATAAATATCGTTCCTGTTTTAATAGTATTGATGGAGCATAGGGAATCGAGAGGGGAGGTTCACCAATAAAGGTGCTCTTAAATACCCAATTACATAAGTTGATTATTAAACCGTATGCTCTGCCCACGCATAATAAATATTGAACGTTAAAAGCGAATATACCTAACCAATTAATGAAGTGACACGTGAATTCCCCAACTCACCACCAAAAAATTCTAAACACATCGAGAAATTTTTAATGAATCAAATCTCCTAAAGTAAGCATTAAAATATAATTAAAAATGATATGAAGTGGAAGAAAAGCGGATAAGGTGGACCCCGGTAACCCCCCCCCCCCCACCGTTTGTTTGGTTAACGGAGTTACATTATATCCATAGGAAGACAGTACGAGTCTGATCTATAAATACCTCCACCTAGACCTGGCAAAAGACTGGAATTGAGGACCCGCACAAAAACCAAACCAAAATACCTAACATAAAACAATATATATATATATATATATATAGGTTTGTATTTTATTTTAGTAGTTTTGAGGCTTTATATATATATATAATTGTTTGAATGTATTGAGAAAAAAAGTTATTGAATTATTTTAAAATATATATATATATATATAGGTTTGTATTTTATTTTAGTAGTTTTGAGGCTTTTATATATATATATATATATAATTGTTTGAATGTATTGAGAAAAAAAGTTATTGAATTATTTTAAAATCTAGATTTTTTTTTATTTCAAATATCTAAAATAATTAGAATCATCCATATTTTTTATTTGAATCATATTAATTATTCAATAATTTACTTAAAATATTTGATAATTCATCTGAATTACCCAAATAACTAAATTGGAAATTTACCAACCAAACCAAACCAAACCAAATCCAAAAATATTTGAACCGGAAATAGGTAATAAATTAAATAGATCCTCCAAGTCCATCGTTTGTTTAATAACAGAGTTATATTATATCCGTAGGAAAGACTACGAATCTGATTTATAAAGACCTCTCTCATCGTCTTCTTCAACCACTTCGTTCTCTAGCTTATTATACAGTTCGCATCAAATCAAAATTAGGGTTACGAATTCTCCGCTAAACTGATCAGGTGTCTCTCTCTCTCTCTCTCTCTCTCTCTCTCTCTCTCTCTCTCTCTCTCTCTCTCTCTCTCTCTCTCTCTCTCTCTCTCTCTCTCTCTCTCTCTCTCTCTCTCTCTCTCCATCTTCTCCCATTATTTAACGCGAATATGTCTAATTGATTGATTTCGTTCAATTATCTCATTCCGATTAGATCTGAAAATGAAATCGATTCGATCTGCGAAACGGTTTATGTGACGGATTATTATAGATTGCACATCGTATTCTAACCTTGTGGATCATTCAGATTGTGAAGAACGATGGAGGCATTTGGAAAATCATCCGCCAATGTGATTTACTTGTCTGCGATACTGGATCCTCGTGAAGGACCCGACACGTGTCACAAATGCGACTACAAATGCGAGAACGAGAACGTTTGCGGGAACGTGTACCGGTGCAAGCTAACCGGTTTAACCCACGTCTGTGACAAGAACTGCAACCAGCGGATCTGATATGCTGCGAAGAGTATATGTGAGGAAGGGAAACGGAAGAGGAGAAGGAAATGAAGTTACCGTGGATGAGCTGGCAGTAGAGTAAAGGTTGTTAGTTGATTTGATTGTACTTGGGCCCTCAGTATATAAAGGGACCTAAGTGATAATAAGAAGTTAGTTAGTTGGTTAGCCTCTGGGCAGTTAGAGAGTGCAAGTTGTATTTGGCTTAGACTCCGATCTGTGGAGCTAAGAGAGGGTGGTTGGGCGGATCTTATTCAATATACATCTCAGTTCTAACAAATTGGTGACGGTGAGCGTTCTGGATCGGGAACTTCGCGAAGATGAAGAACACGAAGCAAGCGATCGAGAGTCAATCGGATCCTCCGATATCACTGGATTTGCTCGCGACGACGTTACGCGATCACACGGCGTCTCAGATCGATACGAATCGGCGATTCACTGAGTCATTTCATGAGTTGGAGAAGAATGCGAAAGCGATGGAATCACGAATCGAAGCATCACTGGAGGCGAAGATCGAAGCATGTTACGAGAAGATGTGCGCACGGTTAGAGAAGAAGCTATCAAAATCGATTGAGGTTTCCGACGAGTCTCCACCGCCGTATCGTCATCCTAACTTTCAGGTACACAACTCCACCTCGGAACCTGGCCGTAGCCTTAGGAATGAGGAAGCGATTGAGAGAACCATGGTAGTTGGTAGTAGGGAACGAATGTTGAAGCGTGTGGAATTGCCTGTGTTTGATGGCGTTGATGCGTATGCCTGGTTTGCGTTAGCTGAACGTTTTTTCAGGATAGGCGGTTACGACGACAGAGCGAAGTTGGAAGTCGTCTCTGTGAGCTTAGCAGGGGACGTGCTGAGCTGGTTCAATAGTGAGATGCATCGGAGGGGTTTTAGAAGCTGGATTGAGTTTAAACAGAAGCTGGTATCGAGGTTTAGCAAGGAGAAGTTTAGAGACCCCAGTCAGCCGTTTTTCGCAGTGAAACAAACGGGTACTGCAGCTCAGTATATACATGCCTTTGAAGATTTGTCGACTCAAGTAACTGGTCTAACAGACACGCAACTAGAAGGCATCTTTATGAACGGCTTGACACCAGAGATGAGGGAGGTTGTCAATATGTGCAAACCAGTGGATTTGGAAGAAATGATTTCATCAACTTATCAAATGGAGGACAGTGTGCTGTACAAAGTTGTTTGTAGAGAGAGACAAGCTGAAAAGAAGGACAGCTTAAAAGCAACATCAACAAAGCCTTACTCTTCTCAAAGGAGTAATTCAGGATGGACTTTCAAACCGCAGCAAAGTAAACAAAGTGAAGCAGGGGGTCAGAGACCTCAGTTACGTTTGACAGAGACTCAGAGAGCTGAAAAGAAGCGTTTGGGACTTTGTTTTACTTGCGATGAGAAGTGGTCAAGACAACATTCGTGCCCAAACCGTTCTCTTCAGGTGTTGACTGTAGTTAATGGAGTTGAAATGGAGATTGTGGATCAGGCTTTGGTAGAAGTGGACGAAGAAGTTGTTGGTTCAGAAGCATCGATGATGGAACTTTCCCTAAGTTCTTTTTTGGGCCTATCGTCACCAAGAACTACTAAACTGCTTGGTTCAGTGAAAACAAATAAGATGGTGGTGATGATTGATAGTGGGGCAACCCATAATTTCATATCACCAACAGCTGTGAAGATGAACAGGCTACATGTTACACCAAACGACAAATTGAGCGTGCTCTTGGGTACTGGAATTTCTGTTAGTGGTTCAGGAGTTTGCCAAGACGTGGAGTTGATGCTTCCTGAGATGTCTTTTAAAGCAGATTTCATCGTTCTGGAACTGGGGAATGCGGACATAATCTTGGGAGTGCAGTGGTTACGCACTTTGGGCAAGTGTATGGTTGATTGGGAACGGAATGAATGGTCTTTTATCTACAACGGGGTCCCAGTCACATTACTTGGTGATCCAACACTTCATGAACAGAGAGTTTCTATTAAAACATTGACGGTAAAGGCTCAAGCGAGTAAAGGTGTATCAGAAATGGAGTTAAAAGCAGTAGAGGGCATTAAGGTCGTTGACGATATCTTGCCTCCGCTGATAGAAAAGAAGTTACAAGAGTATGAGGAGGTATTTCAGAAACCGGTGGGATTGCCTCCAGTCAGAGGCAGGGAACATGCTATTAGGCTACAAGATAACTCCAAGCCTATAAGCGTGAGACCTTATAGGTATCCTCAAGCGCATAAAGAAGTCATGGAGAAGATGGTTAAGGAAATGTTGGAAGAAGGATTGATTAGACCTAGTCAGAGCCCGTTTTCTAGCCCAGTCCTACTGGTCAAGAAGAAGGACAACTCTCATCGATTCTGTGTGGATTATAGGGCTCTGAATAGGGCAACAATTCCAGATAAATATCCTATACCAATGATTGATCAGTTGTTGGATGAGTTGCATGGAGCAAAGATATTTTCAAAGCTGGACCTTCGAGCTGGGTATCATCAGATAAGAATGCAAGAACAGGATGTCGCGAAAACGGCGTTTCGGACACATGATGGTCACTTTGAGTTTCTAGTGATGCCATTCGGCCTCACTAACGCTCCGGCCACGTTCCAAGCATTGATGAATGATATCTTCAGACGGTTCCTGCGGAAGTTTGTACTAGTTTTCTTTGATGATATTCTCATCTATAGCAGCAGTGTGGAAGAGCATGAGAAGCATTTGAGTTTGGTCTTAGAGGAGTTCAAGAAGCACAAACTCTTTGCAAACAGGAAGAAGTGCGCATTTGCCCAAGGAAGAGTTGAATATTTGGGGCATGTGATATCCAGTGAAGGAGTTGCTACTGATAGTCAGAAGATCGTTGCAGTACAACAATGGCCTACTCCAAAATCAGTTAAAGCGTTGAGAGGATTTTTGGGATTGACGGGCTATTATAGAAAGTTTGTACAGAGCTATGGACCTATTGCGAGACCTCTCACGGAGCTTCTCAAGAAAGATCAATTCGAGTGGTCTGAGTTAACACAGAGGGCGTTTGATAAGTTGAAAAAAGCGATGGTCACAGCACCAGTATTAGCTCTACCTGACTTCTCTCAGCTGTTCATTGTGGAATCAGATGCTTCAGGCTTCGGTCTAGGAGCAGTATTAATGCAAAATAATCATCATATCGCTTACTTCAGCAAAGGATTGACACACAAAGAACAGCAGAAGCCGATATATGAGAGAGAACTCATGGCGATAGTGATGGCAATACAGAAGTGGCGTCATTACTTATTGGGAAGAAGGTTTGTAGTCAGAACTGATCAACAAAGCCTTAAGTACTTATTGGAGCAGCGTGAGATAACCCTGGATTATCAAAGGTGGTTAACGAGGATATTGGGTTATGAATTCGATATTGAGTACAAGGTTGGAAGCGAGAATAAAGTTGCAGATGGTCTCTCTCGGATAGAGTATGAGAAAATGGAGAAGGTGCAAGTAGACTTGATGGCTTTAACGGTTCCGTCATCATTACAGTTGCAGGATTTGTATCGAGAGGTGGACAATAATGAGGAGATACAAGAGACGATTCACAGAGTGTTGAATAAAGAACCAATGAAGGATGGGTTTACTGTGGTGAATGGTCGTTTGTTTTATAAAAATGCTATGGTCATTCCTTCTGATTCAACACAGCTTCCTATCATCCTACAAGAGTATCATGACAGCTTAATGGGGGGTCATGCAGGCGTTTTAAGAACATTACAGCGTGTGAAAGCTATATTCTACTGGTCGAAGATGAGAAAGACAGTTCAAGAATATGTGGCAGCCTGCACAGTATGTCAGACACACAAGACTTCAACTCTGGTTCCAGCAGGCTTGTTACAACCGATTGAATTACCAGTCCGTATATGGGAAGATGTTGCTATGGACTTCATTGAAGGGTTACCAGTATCACAAGGGGTTAATGTCATTTTAGTGGTGGTGGATCGCCTCAGTAAATATGCTCATTTCATGACTTTGAAGCATCCTTTCACTGCGGTTGATGTAGCCAACAAGTTCACGAAGGAGGTGATTCGTCTACATGGGTATCCGAAATCGATCATCTCTGATCGAGATAGGATATTCCTGAGTACGTTTTGGAAGGAATGCTTTCGCTTATCAGGCACCAGGTTGCGTTTTAGTACTGCCTTTCACCCACAATCTGATGGTCAAACAGAGGTGCTGAACAGGTGTTTGGAGACTTATTTGCGTTGCTTTGCATCCACACACCCTAAGACTTGGTCGAAGTACATTCAGTGGGCAGAATTGTGGTATAATACAGCGTATCATACAGCTTTGAAATGCACTCCATTCAAGCTGGTGTATGGCAGAGACCCTCCACAGTTGCTCGCTTATGAGCCAGGGTCGACTATGAACTTTGAGGTTGAGACTGCTTTTCAGGAGAGGGATCGTATGCTGGTTACCATCAAAGATAATCTGCTGAGAGCACAAGAGCTTATGAAGAATAATGCTGATAAGCATCGAAGAGATTTGGAGTTTGAGGTGGGCGCAATGGTTTTCTTGAAACTGCGACCATACCGACAGCATTCTGTGAGTAAGAGGTTGTTTCAGAAGCTTGCGGCGCGTTATTACGGTCCATTTGAGGTTCTAGCGAGAGTAGGCAAGGTGGCTTACAGGTTGAAACTACCTGAGTCTTCACGAGTTCATCCGGTTTTTCATGTGTCACAGCTTAAACCGGTTGTTGGGGATGCTACGGTTGTTGGGGAGCTTCCTTCGATATTGGATGGGTCTGATGAAGTGCGCATTGAACCAGAATCGATTATGGATACGAGATATGATGCTGAAGGTTACTTGGAGGTTTTGATTAAGTGGAGTCATTTGCCAGAACATGAGACATCGTGGTTGCGTGCTAGAGAAGTTAAACATCAGTTTCCTTCCTTTTCACTTGAGGACAAGCTGAAACTCGCGAACGGGGGTATTGATATGCTGCGAAGAGTATATGTGAGGAAGGGAAACGGAAGAGGAGAAGGAAATGAAGTTACCGTGGATGAGCTGGCAGTAGAGTAAAGGTTGTTAGTTGATTTGATTGTACTTGGGCCCTCAGTATATAAAGGGACCTAAGTGATAATAAGAAGTTAGTTAGTTGGTTAGCCTCTGGGCAGTTAGAGAGTGCAAGTTGTATTTGGCTTAGACTCCGATCTGTGGAGCTAAGAGAGGGTGGTTGGGCGGATCTTATTCAATATACATCTCAGTTCTAACAGGATCCTTTATGATAACCACACCTCTTTGTGCCGAGCCAGTGGCAGGATGTTCCCACTCTCCTCGGCTGAGGAACAGGCGGTTAGAGGAGTCCGTAGGAAGCTTGATGATGAGCCCTCTGAGAGCTGCGTTAAGCGTCGTCGTCGGCGTGATGCTCAGTTTCATGCTTCTCCTTTTGAGAGGTCTTTTGCTGCTGTGAGCCCGATTTGCAGCAGAGCTGGAGATGGAATGGAGATGAACTAGAAGAGACATAGAATAATAACTATGGAATAAGAGATGTTATTCCAGGGAGACTAGGTGTAGCTCCCTGGTCTGAAGAAGCATTTTATCTTTACTATTATTGAACTCTATCTAGTAGTTATAACGTAGGAGAGACTTTGTGATTCTGCTGCTTTGTTCTGGACGTTCTTGTTTTAATATTAACTAGGTGAATTAGAAGAATAACCCCACTTGTTTCATCTTTTGCTACTGCTTGTTTGTCCTTGTGTTTTGGACACACCGTGTAGACGCAGCTTTTTGTTTAGCTGCCTATCTTTGTTCTCGACTGTTACAAGATAGCATTGGGTGGTTCCTGTTAAGTTTATTACGACAAGGTTCTTCAAGATAAAGAATCGTTTTGGTTTGTCATCCTGCATATCCTCTTGATGCAGACATGATTAGTTACAACCTATACCATGTTTAAGATCAAGTTTCTTCTTTTCCTTGATAGATCAGCTCTAGAAGTCCTAAATTATTTTCTGTGTGTGCAGGTTTCATAGTGTTTTCATTCAGGAGACCTTAATTGCCATTACTCTCTGTACAATGGATCAATTATTTTGACTGCTATGTTTCTCAAATTTCAAGTGTTTGAGGGGTAAGTCTTAACAATTGGAAGCTTCCTTGTAGGTACATTTCTGATCTCAGCAGGGAACGTGCCGCAGAGGAAGGACGGGTATAGGAGAAAGATAATACATTAGCTAATGACATTGTAATTTTGCATGGGATCAACTGTGGCAAATGTCAAATTATTTTCTTTATTTTGTTTATGCTGCAAGTTTGTATAGCCTCTGTATCACCCAGATATTTGTTTTTTCATTCTCTCTTCATTTGTCTGAGGATCTGGCTTTTCCCCCAACATCTCCGATAACTTGATAAGGTACAGTCTTCCCCAAACTTAAGTTTACTGATGAAAGTCAACAAGTATAGACATTTTACATCAATGGACTTGGACAATCTATTCTATTAATTTTCCAGCATGACCAATTGATATTTGTTGTGTCCATTTAAAATATAACTGAATTTAAATATAACTGCATTTATACTAATATTATAACTGCATCTACATATGTAACTGCATCTAATCTAACTGCAAAACGTTTAAAATTTTTCAATTGGGCCATTCTAGGTTTCATTTAACAATTGGGCCATTAGTCACAATTTTTAATAAATAAAACTAGGCTTTAATAACTAAAGTGAACATTTCCATTTAACTCGGTCAAAATTTACGACCCATTTTAAAGTGCATGAAAAATTATTATGTGTAATAATATTTTATAAATCATTATACAAAATCAAATCACTAAAATTTAATGGACACATATCATTACATATATTTAGTTACTATTTCATTACTAAACAAAATTGTATATACTTTGTTATAAAAAAGAAATTACCTAACTATTTTGAATAAAGTTCAACATCACAAATTCAATACAGTTTTCAAAATTTCTTACTAATCATTTTAAAAAAAATATTATACACAAATATAATTACAAATAAACAAATATATAATTACTTGAAACACACAAATAAAATAATTTTATTTGCGTTCTTTTGAGGACGGATCACAAATTTGATTCAACTTTTTGAAAAAAAATCGATTTGCGGATGCAGGTTATGAGTATTTTATTCGGGATGGTGCGGGTTGGTAGATTTTGGATTGCGTATACCCGCTGATCCGAAAAATATTTAAAAATAAAAATAAAAGTAAACATTTTTTTTTATTTTTTAAAAATATGGTAATTGATAAAACAATTAAAATTTTTAAAAATATAATTTCTTTATTATAAATATATTTTTATTTTTATAATAATTAAATTAAAAATTATACTAAAAAAATTTATAACCCGCGGATAACCGCAAAATTAAATGGGACGAATGCCGGTACAAATTATTTGTTCACGGGTTGTGCGGATCATACTTTTTGACCAAAACAAAATTGAAACACGCGGGTTGGCGGGTTCGACCGGCAACCCAGCCCTACCGGATCAATTTTTTAAATTACTATTATTTAATAAAATATATTTTGATTAAGATTCACACACACATATGATTATAAAGAAAAATAAAAATATAATCACAAAGAAAACACAAATATGAGAATTAAATTAAAGTAAAAAATATACCCGCCCTTTGAAGGGCGGGTCATAATCTAGTCAATACTATTAATTCTTCAACATGTCCAATTGATATTAATTGGGTCCAACATATTTTATAATTGTATTTAAATGATTTATCTAAATATCATATAATCACCTTAGATAACCACCTTCTAAAAGTTATTAAAATCCACGTTGTAACTGTTCCTACCAAAAACAATTACTTTTTCTTTCAAATAAAGTTTTGAATTTATCAGACAGGTCTGTGATTTGGAAAATAAACGAAGTACCATTTCCATGATACAATTTTTAGAAAATAAACGACGTGATGTACATAGGATATTATATTTCTTATGAAACTTTAAAAGTTAACTAATATTAATATTAATTAATGGTGGAAGCGGGTTACTATTAAAATTTAATTTTAAGATTGACGGAGATTAACCGGTTTAAGTGAATTTTTAATAGAAATAAATATTCATATAAACTCATTTAGTTTAACGGGTTTTAAATAGGTTATTCGAATAAAAAATATTTATTAAATGTGATTCTACTTAAAGTTAGTGAAGACCAATTTAACCCAAATATATATATAACAGAATATGTTAAACAATATTTCTTTAAACATTTTTCAAAAAAATTATTCGGTTTTAGTTGCGGGTTGAGTTTGATATTAATTTTCGAATATAATAATTTAAGAACTGTTCGAGTATATAGATCATGTCTAATAGAGTATGAAATTTTTATTTTTGGGGCGATTGGGATATAAATATTCTTGGCTAAATTATGTTAGGTAACTACTAAGTAAATATAATATGTTACAAACTTTAGGAATAAAGTTTTAAAATGGTTTCTGAAATGCATATGGTACAAGTGTATAATTATGCAACTTGACATATTGAATATAGTCACCAAAAATATATTAAATTAAATTAATATTAAACACTAATATAATTATAAAACACACAAAAATTAAATTAAATCATTTAAAAAAAAACATAAAACAAAACATATACCCGCCCTTTAAAGGGCGGGTCAAAATCTAGTTACATCTTACATCTTGGTGGGAAAACGAGGATGTTCATGGTATTTGCTATTTATTAGCATATACTGGCAACTACTTATTTTTCACTTATGAAATCAATACTTCAGACTAATACTGCATTTGAAGTTAAATAAAACAGGTCAAATGTCAACATTTTTGAGTTACCACTAGTTGTTTTCATTGATAGCCTGATAAAAGAGATTGCATATCAATACTATTAATTCTTCAACATGTCCAATTGATATGGGGTTATGTCCAATTTAAAAAAAAAACTGATTTTTATATAACTGTATCTAATTAATAGATGTTATGTCCGTATTATTTAAACCAACTATAACTTTTACTTTTATTCCTATATTGTAGGATTTACTACTCCTATCTTAACTAATCAAAATCCATGTTTATATAATACATTTGACCATGTAAAAAATATAAGACATGTTGGACTATAAACTGTAATATATTTCGCCAAAAACAAAATGTTAAACTACAATACAACGTGTAATATACTTTACAAAGAATGTGATCATATATGATAAGTTCCTTATAGTTCATCCTTATGTTCAATTAAAAAAGTCCAGTATTATTTAATTTCTTAATGGGTTTTAATAAACTTGTCTAGATCAAATATGTTTGATATATATATTTTAAATGGTTACTGATCCGTCTTTAAAAGGATGGATATATTTTTTGTTCTATCTTTTTTTTTTAGAAATTTAATTTTATATTTGTGTGTTTTAATCATATTTGTATTTTCTTTGTATAATATTATTTTAATGATTAATAAAGAGCTTTAATAAATTGTTTACATAAATCAGTACGTTGTTGTTTTAATAGAATAGCTATGCACTGATTTAAATACTTAATGATTTTAAGAATATTTCAGAGACCCAAATAACTAATATATTTGATTTTGTAATTTTAATTTCAATATTAATATTATTA
This sequence comes from Raphanus sativus, assembly GCF_000801105.2. Classification (NCBI taxonomy): domain Eukaryota; kingdom Viridiplantae; phylum Streptophyta; class Magnoliopsida; order Brassicales; family Brassicaceae; genus Raphanus; species Raphanus sativus. Next base: position 17,814 of record NW_026615393.1, on the reverse strand, counting down.
TAAGTATACTTATAACTAATATAAATTTATATGTTTGTATACTTATTCGGTTTTTGATGCGGGTCTGATTTGATATTAGTTTTTCGGATATAGCACTTTATAACTCATTCGAAAATATAAGACATGACTACTTAGATCCACAATCCTGATTTTCGGGTCAATTTCGAACCATTTTGTGGGTACAAATATTTTTTACTAATTACGTTAATAACTCAAAATGTTAATAAATGCAAGAAAAACGTAGCTTTAGTTTGTTCATATTTGATTACATATTTTAAATTTCTATCAAATAGAATGCATATCATCAGTAATCAAAATTATTTCCATTAGAAACTTATGTTTACAATAATTTTACAAATATTTTTGTAACATTTAAATGTAGATACACAAGAAAAAAAATAAAATTTATATCAAATAAATTTATTAATTATCCACCTCTTACATTGGGTCAAAATTTACAAAACTCACTTCTAATTGCATGACGAATTATTATGTGTAATAATAACATTATATATTTTATTATATATGAAATTAAATCATGAAAATTTAGTGAAAATATAATTTTATCTATTTAATTACAATTTTATTAGTAAACAAAATTATACTATACTTTGTTATTTTTTTTAAATTGTTGTTTAGGAATAAAATACAAAATTAATGTGTGAAATGGCCATGACACAAGTGTATAGTTATGCAACATCAAAAATTCAATAAAATTCTCAAAACCTCTTACTAATAATTTTTAAAATATTATACACAAACATATAAATTAGATTTCTTTAACATATAAGAAAAAAATACAGAAAAGTTACAAAGAAACAGACGTACAAACATATGATTGCAAAAAACAAGTGTATGCCGGGTCAATTTTTAAATTACTATTATTTTATAAAATATATTCTGATTAAGATTTATTTACAAATATGATTACAAATAAAAATATAAATATGAAAATCAAAAGTTTTAAAAAATTTAAAACAATAAATATACCCGCCTTTAGAATCTAATAAGAGTACTATTAATTTTGGATCATGTCCCATTGATATTAGTTGAGTCTAACTTAAAAAAACAAAAACACTATATATAAAATAACTGCTAATATGCCAACTGCTGGTACTTATATAACTATCTATTAACGTAACTTTGGTATTCTACAATCTCTCCTTTGCTTCCTCAACCCATTACTTTTTTTGGTAAAAAGAAATCTATTATTTCATTTGATGTAAGATAAAATGCATGTATATGTTATTGTGATAATAAAGAATATGATCATCAACTGTCCGAGTACCATAGATATATAATTTTTTGTGCACTCAACTCTTCACCTATGGACCAAAGAAAATGAATCAATACATTAAGAACCGTTCGAGTATATAGATCATGTCTAATAAAGTAAGAGATTTTTATTTTTGGGACGATTGGGGTATAATTATTATTGACTAAATTATGTTAGGTAACTACTAAGTAAATATAATTTATTGCAAACTTTAGGAATAAAGTTTTAAATAGTTATTTGGGATTGATTGCGGGTCGAATTTTTCAAAAAAAAAAAGGTTTTAAAATAGTTTCTGAAATGCATGTGACACAAGTGTATAGTTATGCAATTTGACATATTGAATATAGTCACCAAAATATATTAAATTAAATTAATATTAAACACTAATATAATTATGAAAAACACAAAAATAAATTAAATTATTAAAAAAAAAGTTAAAACAAAACATATACCCGTCCTTTGAAGGACGGGTCAAAATCTAGTATCCATGTTAAAGCTAAACTGTTGGTGCATATCCTGATTGATTTTTGTTTTTTTGTTTTAATTACCAAAGCCCAATAAAAAACATCTATAAAAGCCACGTCAAATATGAAGTTTTACATGTTCCAAAAGCAATTTCAAATCTTTAAATTTTGAATAGTGAAGTTTATATCTGTTTTGTAAATAATTTTGTACTTATTATTTTGGTTCTTATAATTTTTAAGCTTATACGAAATTCAAAATATATTAATAAATAAAGCAAAATATTAAACAAAATAATATTACAATGTGTGTACGCCGAAGCGGAATTGTACGGAAGAACATAAGAGAGTTTTTTAAAAAAAAATTAGGAAGCGGATACTTGTTGGAATATATATATATATATATATATATATATATGTACATATATATTAAAGATATAAGGATGGTTTTACTTAAATTATGACTAGAAGTTACATTATTCAAATAAAAAAATAAAAAGCCACTTATTCATTTTAATATTTTATATTTTTTCAGATGACTTCATATTATAATTGTGAAAATATTAAATAAGTTTATAAAATAATGTACAATTAACTAAATTTATTATTTTAAATATCTCATAAATAATTGACACACTATATTTGAATATACATGCTAGATCTCTTATTGTGCACAAAGATAATTTATAGTTTTAATATTTTCATATTCTTATTCTTCCTATTTTAATACTATTAGTTTTTAGATTTATATAAAATAAATACATAAAATTATAACTTTATATTAATTACTTATTTATGGAATTAGATTTTGAAAACAAAAATGTGATTCAAAAACGAAACTTTAAGCGTCCAATGTGTTTTAAAAGAGGTTATTATGGGAGCGTTCTAAAAACAAGATTCCAAAAATTTCAACAAGTTTCTGATTCTAATTCCGATTCTAAAGTGGAAAATATAGGTCTGGTAAAGTTTTATTCTACCTAATTTACAATAAACATTTAACATAAAAGTAAAATACTAAAAGAGAATCATGAAAACATAAATATTACATCAATTAACGCAATATTATATATGGAAATATTTTTATTAATAATGTAGGTTTTATTTATATATTATGATTTTATTAATTAATATGTTTATAATATTTTATAGTATGTTCAATCATTATATTATTTTGTGATTTTTATTAACTTTTATCGATAAAAAAGAGTAATGTAAAATAAAACAAAAATCCATGGTATGTATTTTGGAAATGCCTTCAGTTATGTATCAAAATCGGGTTACAATAATCATCCATCTAGTCTTGATCATTACTAATAATCAAAACGACAAGACATCGATATATCCAAAATAAGCATCAGAATCTATCCAAGTGAACGTCTCAGAATCTTTATGAGGGTTCACCAATAGTCATCACATCTATGGAGACCCCTTGATTGTCACAACATAAACTTTTATAATATGGATCCCACTACACGTATAGTTTCAATGTTGGATTTATCATTGAATTTCTTTTCTACCTGATTTATTGGTTTGTTGTCAAATTCCTTTTACTTTACATATATTCTTATTGTTGATTAAATCATCTTCTTAGAATAATAACATACAATAAAAACACAAAGAAAAAATAGCCAATGGAAAAGAAAAAACAATCCATCATAACTCATAAGTGACGTCTCTCTCTCGCTGAAGATATCACACAAATAGGTTCTAAAAATGCTATTTGAAAAAGAAGAGAAAATAGCGGTTTTCATAATTTGTGGATGAGACGTCTCTCTCACTAATTTCCCGTTTTAATGCCATTTTTCAGGGAGAATTAGCATATTACCCTTAATGAAGGTTCAAATTAGAGAGTTCCCCATGATGTGATATCATTGGTTTTGCTCTTGTTATCTGACGAAAACTGCAAGTGAAAAAGAATGTGTCAGGTTTGGAGAAGTGTGATCGAGGTTGTAGGCTGCAGCTAGAGCATTTTCCTCCATACGTTTTCTCTGAGTTTTAAATTTATATTTATTTTTATCTTCTTTTTAATAGAAATTAGATTTTCTTTCTCATCTCTTTCATTTTCAATCAATTTTTTTTTTTTGGAAAACTTAGATTTAGAACTTGATTTTCAAAGTTTTCTACTGATATCCAAGAAACTTTGATGAATTTTGACTAAGATTCCGATAAAGATTCAAAACAGTCGGTGAAAATCCATAGAGGATGAAGCGAAGATAAGAGAAACATGGTAGTGAGTCTATGGAGAAAAAAAATCAGGTAAATATTTAATGGATATATGATGAGTCATATTAGAACTTAGTGAAGAGAAATTGGACACTCTGATGATGACAGGTTGTTGAGGTTTTATCCCCTTATATGGTTGGCATTCTTATTCCTTTCAATTTCAAAATCATAATCAACTTTCAATTTCTAATCATATTAATAGCAATTATTTGTTGCAGTCTTTCTCTTCAACCATAACCTAAGTGATGGTATATCTGAAGTTCAAGAAGAGCTTGTTCTTGATAACATATGTGTTAACTAGTATTTTTTAAGTTAGCTGATATTATTTATCATTTAATGAATTTTCTATTTTATACCGGGATTCACGCTATTTATTTTAAGCAGTTAATTGATAGATGGTTGGCAAGATGTTATAGAACATATGTCATTAGCTGATACAAGATTAGTTATTTAGTGCACGGTTTAGAGCAGATAATAAAAAATATATCAACTAACGACAATTCATTTGTAACATCATTGTCGCTTAGTTTATAACTTATTTGACAATGTTTTATTAGCTAATATATTGTAATGATAAATAATTGATTATATATTCTCAATCACATATCAAATAACAGACAAGAACTAAAATATGTATCAGTTAACAAACCATGTATTCGCTAACGACTACTATTTATGGCGTGATATATATGGTGAATCATTTTAGAACCACTCATTTGTAACCACATTAGTGCAATTAATAAAATATGTATCGGTTAACAACAACTATGATGTAACCTAATATGAAACATATTTAGTAGCAGCTAACAAAATTTGTATTATCTAACAACTATTTTGTAACAGCTAACTAAACATATATCATATTAAAATTTTCTGACCATAATCACCACAATGGAGAGTGTAAACACATTTGTCGTGGTTCAAGAACTCCTCTGAGACAACGATTCAATGGTTGGGTAGACAAACACATAACAATATAACATTGTTAGGTGTGGTGTATATTATGTCATTTTCGAACTAGTTGGATATATTCTCACGTAACAAAACAATGTATCAATTAACAAATTATGTATCAGCTAACGAATAATATATCAAATGGTAAATCATGTATTAAGAAAAAAAAAACTATGTATCAAGTAACAAACTAGTTGTCAAACAATGTATCAGCTTATTGTTTACTTAACTTTCAACTAACAAACCAGATATAGCTAACAAGAATTACTTTGTAACATCGTACCAACTATTTATCAAACAATTAACATAATTTAGAAAACCGCATATCACATAATAAAACATATCAGATAATAAAGTCCAAGTGCTCTGTTTGTGCGCCTGTGAGATGAGTGCACCAGTCCCTGGCACTGTGAAAACTTCTTCTTCGTCGGAGAACCAATGTTCTAATGCCTTTAAACCACATTCCAACGCGTGAAGAGATACATGTGTCTTTTCTCGTGTTTTTGTTTCCATGTGCCATGAAACTCTCGTAGAGCCGTGATTGAACTCAACAGTTTTATTCAGCCCATCCCATATCATTCTTCCTAGCGCATTTAACCATCTGATTCCGAGTACTATATAGAACCCTTGCAAAGGAATCGCAAAGCACTCTGCTTTGAATTGGTGCCCTTGTACGGTCATTGACAAGCCTTGGCAAAAACCATTAATCAGCCATTTTCCTCCATCAGGAAGAGCGACAAAACGGTCGGGTTTCCGCTGTATTTGAATTCCCAGTTCTTTCACCAAACTACTCTTAATAAAATTGTGTGTGCTCTCTGCATCAAGTAACACCCAACATGTTCATTTGCCAATATTAGCTTCTACTATGAAGATTTGCTCGGTTTGTTCTCCATTAATAACGTTTAATGAAATCTCTAACTCATCTTCTTCGAGCCACTCATCTTCTCTGCTGTTTCCGTCCGCCACTGGCATGATATAGAAAATGACTGGGCTGCAAACATGACTAGACGTGTATAAATCATTACAATTGAAACAAAGCCCATTTGATCTTCGATCCGTTATCTCTGCTGGTGTTAATTTCTTCCAAAATTTCCTTTGCGGTGTTGGTTTTTGCAAACCTGGTCTCTTGGTTTTTTCTTCTACTCCACGGTTCTCCTGTCGGACTGAGAGTCCCAATGTTTTTGTAATAGGGGCTAGATGACCACCAAACTTCCTTGTCCGTTTGTCACTGTCAATTTTGTACTCGTTATCTCGGGCGTATTCTGTGGTTTCGAAAATTGTCTCAGGTCTAAGATATTTCACTTCTTTTTGCAAGTTGTCTGTCAAACCTGAACAAATTGCCATAGTTGTTGTTTTTTCTGTCAATCTGGTCTGGCGCCCCAAACACTCTTCAAACTGATTACAATATTCATCAATGGTCCCTGTGTAACTGAGATTCGACAATTTGCCCACTGGATTGACTGAATCTGCGTTTTACCAAAACGACTATTGCAAATTCTTTTGAATCCACCCAACTCAATCTGTGAGTGGCTAACCTTCGAAGATTGTTTTTCCAATGATATGCTTGTCTTGTTAACACAAAATTCGTTTGGCATACTCTCGCATCATCATGGAATATTTGCTGATGATTAAAATAGTCTTCACACTTCTATAACCATTCAACTGCATTTTTCGTCCCATCATACGGTGGAAACTCTATCTTTGCCATTGGTCGCACACTCGGTCCAGAGAGATAAGTTTCACAAGGTTCCCTATAATTCTCCTCTTGACGTTGAAAACCTCCATAAGGATAATTATATTGGTCCTCATTCTGCACCATCCCAATTGGTTTCACACGCCAATCACTTCCACCATCAGCTCGTTGATTGCCTTGTTCTCTGCCCACAGCTCGTGTCGGCCAAGGTGCACTGGAGAACCCTGGTTGACCTCGTCCTCCAGTAGATGTACCTGCTTCAATTGCTTGTAGCGGAAAAGCTTTACCTCCCTTGCTCCGACTTAAAATTTCAACTTCGGATAACTCTTCTGTCGAGATTTTGATTTTCGATCCATGATCCTGAAGAACCCACTTCTTCTTGTCATCTTGTGCTTTAGGAGATGAATGTCGTGTTTCAAGAATAGCTGTATTGCCCTCCACTGTTATCCTCAACGATTTCAACTCACTCCCCATGCCATCGATCTTTTCCATCATGATAGCGAGTTGTTTCATTATGTTGTTTTCTTCTCCCATCGGTTCGTTCGGTTCTGGTACCAAATTGTTATGAGCCTGTAGACTTAATTGAGATCGACTAACCGGAGCCGTTGCTTAGTAAGTAAGAAACCGAAAACTTATTTGCAAAAATTCTTTTAATCCTAATCTCTCTTAAGAATAAGATTAATGCTGGAAGATGATTTTTTATGGATAATTAGATTTCTTTACATATGGTTACTACAAATCATAACCCTATTTAAAAAAAAAAACTACTTAAGTACGGTAAAAGGAAAAATATCAAAACCCTATTTTTATGCTTTAAGGAAAGTACTAATTTCATAATTTCGAATCTTTTTTCTTTGGTATGTGATACCATATATCAGATAAACAAGCTGTTACATGTTATAAATTAATGCAAATACCTCTGGGAATGTATTGAGGATAAGCTGTTTACTATCTTCTATATGTTCACATTAACATCACAAGAAGAATCATTATCAAAGGTCAACAACGTCATGGGATGCACTTCGTTTTGTATTGTTAGCAGCCTTAATAAGAGCAAAAACTCCATTCCATGAAACCTCCTCATTCCTCACATTAAAAATTTCCAGTCACATCTTCAGGGATGATTGTCGGCTTATCCGTATGATTGTCGGCTTATCCGTCTACAAACACAACAGGTGTATGCTAGGAAACAGAGAAACAAACTCACTGCCGAGAAATACTCCATCAAGAAGTTAAAGTCCTGATGCTAAGCAGCTAGTTTTTCCAGTTATGCTAATATAGCTTCTCCACTGAACTAACATAATCATTACATCCTTGAAAGATGTGTGATCAAGATACAACATTTGACCAACATGTAACCTCTTGATCATGTCAGTTTGCAAGCAAAACAAGGATTGTGTTGTGACTAAACCCATTAAAAACACCATTTGCGAAACTGAAAACGTACATATGAAAAAAAGCCATTAATCTCTATCACCATAGGAGGATCTCTTCCCACTTGATCTGCCCTTGTTTGTGTACTCATGCTCCCTGCTAACTCTTTCTGACATCTCTGTCTTCCTTACCTAGTCACATGTCTTTTTCCAGAAGCAACATCCCACTACCTCGGTCCAAAAATAATAATGTCCCCGCCTCTATTTCACTATACCACCTGTTGCCTCATCATCATTGGCACCTTCTTCAGCCAGCTGTTGATCACGCAAACCCAGCGCAGCTTGAAACGCCTCCATTTGCTTCTCTTTCTTCGCAGAAATCTGGTGTGTGTGCGTATCAGAGATCTTCGCATCATTAAGCACATGACTCTCATTACAAACAGCAGCAGAAGCTTCAAACTTCAACCTGGCTTCCTCTAGCTTCAGAGCAATCTCAGCATCACAAAATCCCTGATTTATAAGCTCGTCTTCTAGAACAGCAAGCTTAAGAAGAATCTGACGCTTACTGTCATGCTCAAGTATGCTTTTGTTAGATTTTTGGATAAACCAGCGGTACCCTGATCACCAGCAAAACTTTTGCCACCGTTCCTAGGCCTCACGAAGAACTTGTTCGTTTGAACGTAACCATTAGTCCATGATCCTCTCGCGGTCTGTAACCCTATTCCGTTGTACATCGTTCTCTATGAAAGTAAACTCCAAACAAGATCAATCAATTGAGACAGTAAGTCTGAGAGTAACCGATAAATCCGATGCAGAAGCTCACCGAGAGCTCGAGAACCGGTAAATCAAAGTCTAGAGAACGACCACGAAGGAAGAAGGATAATTCCGAAGAACAGAGATTCAATGATGGATAACGAAGATGATGAACAGAGAGATTAGGGTTTTAGAAGATTGTTTTAATGTTTGATTGATTCTCTTGTAAATGAGAAAACGTACATATAGTGTTTACTAAACCAAAGGAGTAAACCATAAAACTAAACCAAATAGATTAAATAACTAAACCAAAGGATAACCAGTTTATACTGTCACAATACTCCCTTCTTCAAACCAAAGGATAACCAGGCCTTATAGGGAAAACCTTGTAAACAATTTAAATTTGGAACGAAAATAGTCCTTTTTTTTTTGAACAACCGAACGAAAATAGTCCTAAAAATCAAGACTGCATCACTTTTCCTTCTTTTTTTTTTGTAACTTTGGCTTGCATCACTTTTCCTTACGAACTAGATGTTCTCTCTCTCTTCTTATTGTTGAGTATTTTGGAATGGATTCCCGATATTATTGGGATTTTGTTTAGTTATTAAGCCTAGATACTTAGTCATCCATAAGTTTCGATCTGTTGCAACTTGCAAGTATATAGATATGAAGTTGAGATATTCTCTTCAGAGGAGTTGTATATATAAGATTGTAATCTCTTCAACGTAATATACAGAAAAGCATTTTCTATTCTTCTTTTGTCTCTGTTCCATTATATTTATTTTTAATAATTTTACAAATATTTATAAATAAATATATTATCAATTTAAAAACTATTAGAATAAATCATTGTCATGTTTTTGAAATATTTAATAATTAATTAAATATTAATTTTTATACATGATAACTTTTATGTTACTAAACTATCTTTTATTACGTAAAATAATTTTGAAACATTCATATGTACATAAAACTATATATAGAGATTTATATTTATTTTTAAAATATTATAATGTAAAATATTTTGGATAAAATAATACACAAAAGTTTAAGATAATGATGACTATAAATTAACGAAATTCTTTTTTAATTTATGAGTAATTATATATTATCAAATATAATACAGTTATCTATTAACAGTAATTAAAAAAAATTAAAGCTCTAAATTTAAATGTGAGAACAAACAAATTATTTCGCAAATAATAGTATAAATAATTTTGAACTGACTATCACAAAAATTATCACAAAAATTTTAAATGTGAGAGCCAATATTTTCAAAAATTATCATGATAAGTGATTTTCATTGTCCTAAAAAAATTATCGTAAAAGATAAATGACTCATTCTATCTTATGTACATATATATAATTTTTTAAGAATACTAAAGTAAATATAATCTAAATTTACAATGAAATTATCGTTAGATTTTTTTAATTATTCTCAAGATAATGATAAATTACAGCTAAATCACTAAATTTTTTTATTAAGATTAATAATTAACCACAATATATGATTAAACCTCAAATTATGGGGAGGATGATAAATCATCAAATTTACTTCTCAAATAATAGTATTTTCATGCTTTTGAAATATTTAATAATTAATTAAATAATAATTTTTTATATATGATAATTCTTTTATTTAAAAACATTCATATATACATAAATATATATAAATTTATATTTATTTATAAAATATTATAATTTAAAATATTTTTGATAACAGAATTCAAAAACTTTTTAGATAATGGTGATTATAAAATTAATAAATGTTTTTTTAATTTATAGTCAATTATATATTAAAAATAAAATATAATTATTTATTAAGACTAATAAAGACTTTAAACGCTCTATCTTATGTGATATATATATATATATATACTTATTTATTTAATTTTTTAATATTAATAAGGTAAATATAATAATATAAATTTTACTATAATATTATCGTTAGATTTTTTAATTATTCTCAAGATAATGACTAATTACAGCTAAATAATTAAAATTATTTATTATGATTAACAATTTACACATCACCAAAATTATCTCTCAAATAATTGTATATTAATGCTTTTGAAATATTTAATAATTAATTAAATATTAATTTTTTATATTCGTCAATTTTTCAATTTAATAAAATATCTTTTATTACGTAAAATAAATTTGAAAACATTCATATATACAGAATATTCATGGATTTATATTTATTTTAATAAATATTATAATGTAAAATATTTTCAAAAACATAATACAAAAAATATTTAGATAATGATGATTATATAATTAGTGAAATTCATTTCTAATATATCGGTAATTATATATTAAAAAACTAATCTAAAAACGTTATATCTTATGTGATATATATATATATAATTTAATATTATTTAATATTACTAAGGTAAATATAATAATATAAATTTAACTATAATATTATCGTTAGAATTTTTTTAATTATTCTTAACATAATTATAAATTACAGCTAAACCATTAAAATTATTTACTAAAATTAATAATTAAGCATAAAATAGATTAAATCTAAAATTATGGGGAGAATGACAAATCAGTAAATTCAGTTCTCAAATAATTTTTAGTTATTCCTAAGATAACGATAAATTACAGCTAAATCATTAAAATTATTTACTAAAATTAATAATTAAGCATAAAACTATTCGAATCTCAGCCACTGGTGAACTAACATGGGGTGATCACCAGTCTGATGTCTTCGGCGGGTTTCCCGGAGGGAAAAGTCCATATTTCTGGTAGACGATCCTGGTTGCTAGTCGGGAGTCCTTTGGGGAGACCCAGATACTAGGGTCATCAAAAAAAAATAGAGCTAAATCATTAAAATTATCTACTAAAATTAATAATTAAACATAAAATAGATTAAATATAAAATTATGGGGAAATGACAAATTAGCATATTCACTTATCAAATATAGTATATATTTTCTGATTTGGGAAGTGATAATGTTAAATTTAAATTTTGTATTTAATAAGTAGATCATAATAAGTAAAACCTTTGTATTTTGAAAAAAAATCTCCAGTTTTCACAAAATTATAAAATATCATATAAAACTAAATATTATATTTTGTTTCTGTCATAAAAAATTGATCAAATTTGCGGTTGCATTTCGATAAGTTATTGTAAGCTCACCACACTAATTTGTTAAGCAATCAACTCTAGATATCTAACTCTGATTCTAGTAATGATTTCTTTACATATTGAAGGTGAAAACTTTAGAATAAAAGATCATATTTAATAAATGAAATGATGGTTTCACTTTGTAGATATTCAGGCAACGGTTGCCATGAGTCAAGCAAGCTTTTTGGCTAATAAAAGGAGGATGAAGTTTATGTTATCTGGTCATGTCTCTAAAGAAATTATTAGGGCTCGGCGTTCGGGTAGCCATTCGGGTTTCGGTTCAGTCCATTCGGGTTTCGGGTTTTCGGGTTCAAAAATTTTAGCCCCATTCGGATATTTCTAAATTTCGGTTCGGGTTCGGTTCGGATCTTTGCGGGTTCGGCTCGGGTTCGGATAACCCATTTAAAATGTTTTTAAATTTTCAAAATTCATTATATACTTTAAATTTTCAAAATCTATAAGAAATATAATATATTACATATAGATTTTCATAACATATATGTCAAAATACCTTAATTTAACATATAAATTGGTTTTCTTTGAATATTTGGATAAAAAATCAATAGATATTTAACTATTTTGGTGTTTTCAGTATACTTTAGTTATTTCAAACATTTACTTTTGACTATTTGCATATATTTTCCGAGTATTTTGGAAAACTTAAAGGTATCTTATATATTTTTAATATTTTAATATACATTATATATAAAATAATGTATATATTTAAGTATTTAAATTTATTTCGGATACATTCGGGTATCCAAATATTTCGGTTCGGATCGGATTCGGTTTCGGTTCTTTAAATACCGAAATTTTGAACCCGTTCGGATATTTAATCAATTTCGGTTCGGGTTCGGTGCTACTTTTTTGGATCGGGTTCGGTTCAGTTTTTCGGGTTCGGATTTTTTACCCAGCCCTAGAAATTATTAATGTAAATTGTGCGTTATAACTTATAACAAACGTGGAAGGTCAAATCGAATATATCGGGTTCGTAGATGGTTTACAGATGTTACTTTATTGGATACACTGGATCTTTCCTCTAACCTGATTACTAGTACCATTCCCTATGAACTCACCAAGGTGGAACTGATTAGGAGTCTGGATCTTTCTTACAACCGATTACATGTGGAAGTTCTTCATTTCAAAACACTGACACCGAAGGAAATCCAAAGATTCTAATAGATAAGGAAAAATTCCTTAAAAATACACAGACTGAATTTTATTTGCTGAAAAAATACACGAACTTTTTAGGTTTCCCAAAAATACACAGATTAATTTTGGTTGTCCATAAAATACATGAACTTTTGAATTTTGGAGGTTTCACACCTCGATTTTAACGACGTTAACTCTGATTAACGTTCTGTTAAGACACCGTTAGAAGATGTTAACTCTGATTCAAAAGTTTATGTATTTTATGGACAACCAAAATTAGTCTGTGTATTTTTTGGAAAGCCTAAAAAGTTCGTGTATTTTTTCAGCAAAGAAAATGTAGTCTGTGTATTTTTAAGGAATTTTTCTTTTTTGTGCAAAATCATATTTTTTTATTCAAGATTTGTTATAATCAGGTTTAGCAGTTTAGGTCTAGGCATTTTAGCCGGATTCAAAAACTTTAATCGGAACTGACCTGAAAATATTCGATCCAAAACCAAACCGAAAGTGTACAAGTATTTGTTGGGTCGAATATTTGTTGGGTCGAAAATTATTCTACACAAAAGAATCGAAACCGAAAAAAACTGATCCGAATAGACCCGGATCCAATAAAATCGACCGAATCCAACAAAATCGACCCGAATCCAATAAAATCGATTCGGATCCAATATAAACTATCTGTAAAATCTTATTGGTTTCGACATAAAATCTATTTTTTTTGTTTTGTGACATTTTGATGCAGATAAGTACAGTCAAACCTCTATAAATTAATAATGTTGGGACTACACCAAAACTATATTTTTTTATTAATTTATAGAGATTATTAATTTATCGAGATACTAATTGAACCAAAAACTCAATTTGGAACTATAAAATTATATTAATTTATAGAAATATTAATCTATCGATTATTAATTTAAAGAGGTTATACTGTATTTGGATTATTTCCAAATATCTTATTATTTATTTTGTTAAATATATTGAATTAGATAATTACCTTTTATTTGTATGTTCTATATTTTAATGGTTTTTCTATTTTAGTTAAGATTATGATTTTCTAGATTTAAGGATTTATTATAAATAGGCATTCAAGCCTAAAGATGTATTCAGACTTTGATAATTAATAAACGAGCTTTTGCTTTATACCTTGAAAGAGATTTGATTAAATTCATCTTCTTTGAGTTGCTTTGTTATTGATTTGATTAAATTTATCAATACAAGAAGTTGGTCTCAAGACGCTATCGAAAGAAACTCTTGATTGATCCAAGAACAGGTCTCTAGAACCCTAAAAGTTCTTTGATCGACCGTTCACCCTATCGTCCGCTGCATCAGTTGGTATCAGAGCCGCGTTTCTTTGATTTCTTAATCGAAGACGATTCTGGATGTCATGGTGAGTATTAGCATCTATTATATCCTGGACGAAAGTCTTTTTGTTGAGAGAGAAGAGAACCATGAGATCTATCGAGAGATTTATGGTGATCCGATCTACGATATCTATGAAGATGATGTATGTGTTGTCCGTGCAAAATTCGGGCGAGACGAGTTTTGTGCAAAATTCGGGCGAGACGATTTCCGTGCAAAATGACGGCCAAACGGAAATTCGGGCGAGACGATTTCCGTAATAATAATGATTGATAAAAATTAAATGACTGTTTATTTGTTTCAAGTAGGAAATATTATTTTTTCAGAATAAAATATTTTATTTAAATTAACTGATCTGTATTTTAGTAATGAAATCTTTTGAATAAAAAAAATTCTAAATTTATACTAAAAGTTTCTAAAGTTTTACTAAAAATTTACCAATGTTGTACTAAAATTTTACTTAGTTTTTCTTTACAATTTTTTTTTAATTTTTTTTGTAAATTATGTATTAGAAAATGAATATATACAAATATGATAACTAAAACAAATATATATACATGTAAAATCTATTCTAGAACCTCTTAAATCTTTTGATATTTAAAATATTTGATACTGGATGACTTCTTACGATATCGCGGAATAACTTTTGAATATATTATTAACTTTTGATATTTAAATATTACTTGCGGTAAATAAATTTTGAATATATTTAAAATTTATAATAATTTTGAAAAACTAAATTTTGTTGTAATCGATAGAAACTTTTGATTGGTTAATAATGAAAGAATAAAATTAAATGTTTTGCATTGTATTAATCGTTTTAATACATGTATCTCATAATTATGAGAAAAATAAAATAAAAATAGAAACTATCATATGAGTCTTTTCAAATAGACTACCGTATATGAGTTGTGATATATTTCTAATATTTAAATTTAAAAATATTTTGTTATATCACTTGGATGATATAAATTTACATATTTTGAGATTTTAAGCTATATTAATTATTAGGTATAGTTTAGTTTAATCAACAATATAAGATTAATTTTAAAACATTCTGAAATATGATATAAGAAATCAAATATTCTCAAGAAATCGTTACATTTATTTATTTTTATATTACTTAAAATATATCTAACACTATAAAGTTAGGTTTCTAATCAAAACACATTTGAAAAAAAAATTAGGATATAAATGACTTTTTTTGTCTTATATGTTCTCATGAAAATCATGTAAATTGCAATCATATATAATATTATTTTACTATAACAAACCATAAATTAGATATTTAAAATAAACTTATACACATTAACCACTAAGCCACATATTTTATAAAATATCATTTCATAGATTAGCTCAAGTAAAATATTTTTAGTATAACTCTTACTTCTGTTTAGTTATTTATAGATGTGCTAAAAATGCATTACATGGTATACTTATAATAGACAATATTAATCTGATGGGCATAGATGGAATTTAGTTCATTTATTATTTGTTTGAGAATTATGAAATTTTAAAAAATTTAATTAATACAATGACGTCCAATTCATATATATATATATATATATACACACACATATATAGCTATATATATGTATATATATATATAGCTTTTCTTTGAGAATGACTGAAAAAATAATCAAATCATAAATAAAAAGTATATAGTATTTACATATAATGGACTTTACACTAATTAAAACATTTTACAAATTTATTGATGTATATTAAATTACATATCCTATAACAATATAATATAAAGAATTAATTAATCAGTTGAATATTCGAGAATTAAAAACTCGTTAAATTTCAAAATTGTGAATTAGTTAATTTTTTAGATCTTGAATTTTTGAATAAACTTCTTTTTCAGCAATCTAACCTCTTAGTAGGATTCGAACCCAGATGAAGTTCTGACCATCTGTCAGAGAAAAAAGAACGAATGACTCTTGTAGAATTTCCATTGCTTTACTTAGCTCGCCTCTGTATTTCAATTCTCCATTAGAAAACATCAAATTGAACCACGATTTTTCCATTTCCTTTACTTTAAGAAATTAATAAGAAAAAATAATACATAAAAAAATAACTCTATTATAACTTCAGTTATTTTTTTTATTTCATCTTATCTCTTCTAAATTTGTGTATGTCTTTTTTTAAATAGAATCAAAGATCAATTTTATTTTGATTTATTTTAAAATAACGTAATATCATCATTACAAATGTAATTTTTTAATGATCCTCTTTTTTTATTTTGAAAAAATCTAAATTCGATTTTTTTTTTATTTCCATCTCGATTTTCAGAAAAAAAGAGGGAAACGGATACTCAATTTAAAAGTGAGTAAACAGAATTCCATACTCGATTTCATAGAAACATATAGAATTCTGTGGAAAGCCGTATTCGATAAAAGTCGTATGTACGGTTTGGAGGGAGATCTTTCATATCTTTCGAGATCCACCCTACAATATGGGGTCAAAAAGCTTTGTTTATGCCTCGGGTTGGAACAAATTACTATAATTCGTCCCCTCCTACGGATTAGCCGACACTTTTCACAAATTTTACGAACGGAAACCCTTATTTTCATAGTTGTTATTCCTTAATTCTCTTTTTTTTGGGTGGAGAAAAATATTTAGATTTCTAACATAATTCTTATATCTACTTATTTAATAAAATTTCAGATAATAGTATAAATATAATTAATGACTCATAAGTTAAAATCATTAAGAACATGAAAAATAAGTAAGAATCACCTAAAATTGTGATTAACATGACAAATAAACAAGATCTACTTATTTAATAAAGTTCCAAATAATAGTATAAATTTTAATTAATGATTTACTAGTCAAAATTATTAAAAACATGATAGATAAACAAACTTGTCTAAAATAGTGAAATAAGCAAATCACTTAATAGTATCGATAGATAGATAAATATCAAAACTGTTTTTGGTAAAAGAATTTAACAGTTTAAAAATTCATTTTATATATTTATCTTAAAAAATACTGTGTCCATCCAAAGTTTCATGTTCTACAAAAAATACTTGTTTTAAAAAAATACATTTTTATATTCTCTATGCATATTTTCCCAACTAATAATGAATGATTGTTTTTTTTTTAAAAAATTGATTGAATTCTTAATTGGTTTAGAATCATAAGATAGACATTACAAAATATACATTTATAACTGAAATTAGAAAAAATTGAACAATTATATTTTATTAATATGTGTGAAAATTTTATTATTTTGAAAAATAGAGAAATAGCACTTCATCTATTTCCCATTTTTTAAATAAAATGGATTTGCATTTGATTTTTTTTTTTTTACTAAACCAATGTATACTTTATCTATGAAGCTGAAAAGAGCATATTCTTTAAGCAAGCGCCAAGTCACTTTCTTTCCACAACATAAAATAGTTTCGAATACATAACCACAAGCAAAG